>NW_004955426.1:4046603-4130754 GCF_000276665.1 Chinchilla lanigera | reverse complement strand
CGCCGCGCCCCCCGCAGCCCCTCGCCTCGCGCGGCCGATGTGTGTGGGGCCAGCCCACGGCGAGGACTATGGTGAAATTCCCGGCGCTCACGCACTACTGGCCCCTGATCCGGTTTCTGGTGCCCCTGGGCATCACCAACATAGCCATCGACTTCGGGGAGCAGGTAAGCCCGGGGCGCCCCCTGCCCGCCGGCACCCCGCTCGCCCTGCCACGGCCTCAGCCCTCAACCCTCAGCCCTCAACCCTCAGCCGGGCGCCAGGGGATGGGCAGCGGGGAGTCACCTGCTACCACCCCCCTGCTACCCTGGAGCCGCTCGTTGGGTTTGCAGCTTGCAAAGGGTGACTTTTCTAGCACCCCATTCCCCTTCGCCCCCCAGTTATTCAGGAGACTTTTCCAGCTCTCTCCCACTCTTGATAGTGATGAAAGACTGGGTGGTGTGGAACTTCACCTACAGAAGGGTTGTCCTGCACAGAGGAGTATTATGTAATTTGTGATTATGTAAATCTCAGGTCCATAACTAACATGTAGTTTCTAGTAGCTTAAGTGCTGGGAGGTTTCGCTGCTGGGTGGAGTTGGGGGGGTGCGGATTTGCTTGCAGAAGGTCTCCAGGTGGATGTCCCAGGTCCTTCTAATTTTTAAATATTTGTTTTGTAGTCTAGGTGAGGATAGGGGTGTCCCAAATGTGTTTGGTTAAATCGACTCCTGGGTATCTATACTTCGGGATTTCTTTCTTCTTTCACTCCTTTTCACCGCTTGAGATCACTAACAAGGGATGCACGCTTGGGTTTGGCGTGTTTTTTTTTTTTTCCTTGTTTTCTCCCTGTGGCATCATTGCAATTGTGGCGCTGCAGGCTCTCCTGCAGAGGGGCACTGGTACCCTGCGCTGTGCCTCTGGGTACCGAGGGTTCGAAGGGCCTCCAGCCGAGTGAAACCGCGTTCTGGGGCGGATGACAGGAGGTGCGGATGGGTGCTACATATTTTCTGAAGTTTAGCTTAGACCTGCTTTTGCAAATTGCATCATTTCTCTTTATTGTGCTTCAGAGCAGTTGGGGTAAAATGCTTTTATTTACTAAATAAAATGCATTTATTTAGTTTTTTGTCGGGGAAGGAAGAAAGTTCCGGACAGATAGATACGTGCAGTCCAGCCACCCACTGGGCAGGTGAAGTGACCTCTCTGTAGTCCATGATGATTCATATGTCAGTAATTTACAAATCCTAGGGTGCAGGGGTGACCGTGGGGCAGTGCAAAGGTAAACGCAGCGTCTGATTCACATGCTTTGGAGGTGATGAAAAAGTGCAAACTCAAAAATAAAAACCTCATTCGCTTGTAAGTCTCTGGCTTGTCAAGTATAAAAGGGTAGCAAAATCATTTCAAATATCTTTTAGATGATTTCCTATTACTACAAACGCCAGGGTGTGGATTTCCTTACAAACTGTGGACAGAACTTTTAGAATGGGCATCCTGCTCTGTGCAGGATTCTGCTGAAAGTTGAATAAACTGCATGTATGTGGCCATGTGAAGGAACTGCACACAAATAGTCTCCAAGCTCCCAGCCTGGGTGCGCACCTGGCCACAGAGAGGCCTCCTCCCTGTGTGCAGAGCCTCCTGCTGTTCCCCAGCAGCCCGGTCTATTGCATATAGATTTCTCTGTCATTTTATAGATCAATCAAGGAAGAAAACCAAATATCATTGAGTACCTGTTCTAACAAACCAGCAAAATCTATTATTACTTTTTTTGTGTGGTTGTGACAATAATTTCAGAAGTTGGGGGTAAGGTTGAATTCTACATTGGAAAAAAAAACATTATACAGATTAGATTGCTTGTGAATTAAACATAATCACCATAGCAAAGAATGAGAATTTATTTATTATTGAAGAAAGGAAAATAACGTTTGTAGGAGCCCGTAGATACAGAAAATGCTCTGTGATAATATACCTAAAATTGTCCTTATGTCCATTTTTACAGATTGAGGAACAAAAGTATGAATGGCTTCCTTTCATTGATTGAGCTCCTACTGTGTGCTCAAAATATAACTTAGCACATGTCATATCTGAGGAAAGAGTGAGAGGCCTGGGCATGGTAAGTCATTTGCCCGCAGTCACAGAGACAAGGATGGCAGAGCTGAAGTTCAGGCTCCTACCCACCTCTACCCACCTCGACCCTCCTCCTGCCTCCCTCCACCACTAAAGCTTGTGCAATAACGTTTGCCCAGGAGTCTTAGAGACTTAGGAATATGTTCTCACTTTTGTGATTCTTGATTTAGGTCTGAATTTAATCTTCTTTGTTGTATCTTGAACTTTTTTTTCAATTTTTAATTTTTTTTTTCTTTTTTGGGAGACAGGGTCTCACTATATAGTCTGGGGTGCCCTGGAACTCGCTGGTTAACCCAGCCTGGCCCCAGACCTCAGTCTCCCAAATGTTGGGATTGCAGGTGTGCACCACCACACCAGTTCATATCTTGAATTTCAACACATTCACAACAGGGCACACGTCTTGCTGCTAGGTAGCTTTGACCCACTGGTGGTACATGCGTGATTGTCCCATCAGGTGGCATGGGACGGTCCCATTGTGTGCTGTAAGCTGCCCAGTGGAACAGTTGTGCATGTACCACCAGTGTTTCAAGCTGGCAGGAATGTGTTAGAAACTTAATAAATGTGGGACCATCCTAAAAACGGCTCCCAGGAAGAGCACATTGTAACCAGGAAATTCACGTAAGAAGACCTGAATTGTTCAGATAATTACATCAAAAACATACCATTTTAAAAATAAGGTTGGCAGAGCCTTTGGTCAAGAGAAGAAAATACGTAATAAACAACTGATAACTCACAATAAAATTACTTAGAAGTCAATATTTATCATTACCACAGTACAGATTGCTAAGGAAAGAATAATGCTGAGATATATTTTAAACTGCAGGTCTTTTAAAATATCTGGCAATGTCCATTTGATCTGTTCATGTTCAAAGGACTGTTATCTCTTTTAAAAACTAAATTTGGTACAAAGTCCCTGAGTGCCTTAAAAGCCAAGTTTAGCAACTTAGATAGAAAAAATTAGAGAACTTTTTTGAAAGCTACTTTAATAGCACTTAAAATGTTAAGGAGAACATTGCTATGGAGGACAAAGGACAGTCACAGTTGTTCTCTCTTGACCAAAAAATGGGTTCTGTGTAATGCCAGTTAATCCACCTTCTTGCTTCACGTGGTAACTCTAGCTATTTCACATAGCTCTGAATGAGTCCAGGACTTTGGTAGGGTCCAGTGTGATCATTCCCAACCTGAGATACTCAGTCTGTGAATGCAGAGTTTTGCATATGGATTGTTACAATTACCAGAGTAAGATGTGTAATGTTAATGTGCTTGCTCAGTCTACCCTTTCTAACTTAGGAAAGCCCCTGTCTCATTTAGGAAACCTAGAATTAGGCTTTCAGATGTAAGAGAATCTCATACTGATAACATAACATGAAAAAGAGAGAGACAGAAGCCCAGGAAAATGAGGTTATTGAATGTTCTTCCTGTGTACTGAGTAGCAGAGTGCAGCCTCTGTCCTCCAAAAAACAACAAATAAAAGTTTTCCATTAGACCAGGATGTATAGCAATAAAAAGGAGCTAATGCAGTACATGGCACAGGCCCCTCTGGGGAAGGGACTCCGCCGAGCGCCAGTGAGCTGTTCAGGGATTTCCCCACGCAGAGCTGCCGCTGAATTAACCGTGTCCACGCATGGCCCACATTCCAAAGTTCTTAAAGGCAGAATTTAAATCCCCACCTAAGTTTCTAAGTGTCTCCCCTTTTCACTCTATTTTATATTAGTTAATTTAATGAAGTAAATTTCAAAATAATGTTTTTCCTAGTGACATGTGCTGATTGTTTAAAGTGTAAGTACTAAAAAAATAGAGGTGGGAAGTACCTTTACTTCTATTCTGGTAAGAGAACTCCTTTAACAGTTTGGGTATCTCCTGCTCACTTAGTTCTTAACACGATTGAGGAAATGTTTGTGCGTATCTCTGTGTTTCATAGAACACAGACGCATCTTCCCAGATCATTTAAAAGTATTTAAGTGTGAGGCTGGGCTCAACCCCCCACCCCCACCACACACACGAAAGGTATTGAAGTATGATTTTATAGAGCAGCGTAATATTTGATGACACAAGCATGCTGTCCCTCCCTGCTGTTTAAACACAGACTTCTTCTTTGATTTTTTTGCAATATAAAGTTTCAATGAAAACTGTGTAATAAGTGAATAATCTGCTATCTCTGACTGCCTTGGATTTTGTGCCTGGCATATTTTGGTGCCTATTTCAGCTTCTCATTCATATATAGAAAATGAAGTCACACTTTTCCTGCAGTCCATATTTAGTCAAGGACACTGTGACCTCATTGGTTTAATTGACCTTCACTTGCCTACATGTTTCCCAGTTCTCTCTAAGCATAGATCTACATTTAAAGGCCTTCTCTTTAGATCAGTTAGGTGAGCACATTGTTTTGAGAGCCACAGAGGTGCATTCCTGTGGCTGGCTGGTTGGTTGGTTGGTTGGTTGGTTTACTCATTCATTCATTTATTGGTGGTGCATGATCAGCCTAAGTACTACTTTGTCAGAATACTTTTTCCAAGCATGTCCTTTGTACATCAAGGCGGCGACTACGTCTCTTTCTAGTAATACACTGAATTCTTTAAAAGCTCTTTTGAAGTATACAGTGTAATATCATTTACAGCACCGTAGCATGTGTTCGATGTGACAGTCACACAGCTTTACATTAGCGGTCAGTGCTTTGGTATCATTTCTCCTTGGTCTTTCTTGTTTAATTTGGAATGATGGGCAGGTTGTATTGGGCTATCAGGAGGACGTCCTTGGATGGACAGTCATTCCTTCAGGGACCTGTTTGAGCTGGAATAAATAATACATGTTAAACTTCTGGTATAACAAACCAGAGTGACTTCAGTATGTCTACATGTTTTTAAAAGAAATAAATTGAGTATTTTTGAGTATATATGACTCTTATTATTTGCTGTGCAGCTGAAATAAAGAAAACCCTATATTTCTGCAGCAATGTCTGGATACAGATGAAGCACGTGAGTAAGTTTTCTTGAGAAGCTTATTCTTTTAAGTACAAATCATTGGATTTTATTTTTTTCATATGAACACTAGCGTTGAGCATCTAACCTGTGTTGTATATTTCTCTACTTTGTGAAATAAATTCAGGATGCAAAACATAATGTGACATTTTTAGAGGGCTGTCAATGTCTGTCTTGTGCTGAGGAATTAAGAGTATCTCCCGACAGGTGACACTCGGAATACTCAGTGAAGAGTTTGACACCAGCAGCGGGAACTAAATTGACTGGCCCTGCGCGCTGCATGGCCGTTATTCTCATGGGCTTCCTGAGAGCTTAGATGCATCATGGGTTCGTGGGTTTGTGTTGTAATTTTTAGGTCCTGTATCCACTCCTATCACTTTGCTACTAACCAGGTGCCAACTGTCACACTGCACTTCTCCCTGCAGAGTGCTCACTGTGACAAAATAATAATAATAATGACAAAAATGCAATAAAAATCACCAATACGTATGCGGTTCTTGCTTTTTAATTTTCTGTTTTGGATCTGTTTTGGGCCCAGGAAACTGAAATTTATTAGCATGCCAAGAAAAATGAAAAATGAACGACTTTGGAGGCCTCCTTTGGGGAAAACTTACATACTCCTTTGCCACACTTGTTTTCCCTAATTTTACTTCTGTTCAAGGGAGATTCTCAAGTCAACGTCAATGTGAGATCGTGATCGTGGAACAGAGCAGGAAGCGCTGCTGTAGTGGACACAGCCCCTGCCCTCAAATTGCTTCCATCCTCATTAGGGAAACACGCCTGCAGTGTCTTTGCGCTCAGCAGCCAGCCCCGAGCAGAATGCCTGCGTGGGTAGCACAGTTTATTATAACCCACACTGCAGTGCTCTGTAATTGCAGCTGAGCAGTGAGTGTGCGGTGCTGGCGAAGACGCAGCAAGATGTTTGGACAGAGCTCTCCTCATCAGGATGTTGGAGCCCCTGCTCCTTCTTTCCACACGCTCTTGTCATCAAAGTGGGTAGCACTCGTCCACAGAGATACAGATAGAGCGACAAGACAGGTAAACAAGCAGGCTGCATATCAGGCCATGCAAACCCAGGTCTTGTTTTTGTTTGCTAGTTTGGGCTGTTTCCACGGCTTTGGAATCGCTCGATTCTCAGTCCAGCCATTCAGATACCCTGAGAACAGATGAGCTTAGAGTAGCAAAGACAACATTTAGGAATTATCCCAGTCAGCTGGGTTTATGCAACTTTATTTGATTACTTCTTCATACCAAACATGTTTTTAAAGTCCATCCAGGGGAGACAAATGACTTTGCAATTTGTAAAGCAAAGGGGGTATTGGTTCCCATAGGTAGATAAGCTATCTAAAAGCAGCTGATACATCTGGTTCAGAAAGTAGCTTGGGCTCCCTAGGGACAGCTTGACCAGCGTGGCTTCTAGGTGGGGAATACATTAGCTCCAAGACCCTTGCTGGGTTTTAGATTTTTAGGAGAATTTCCATAGGAATAGTTTGGCAAGGCTTTCAACTTTCAGTGACTGTGACACATGGCACTGCAAGGGGGTCGCCTCTCTGTAAAGAAGTCACTTTTCTGGGCGGAATCTGCAGTCTGACATAGCTGATTATCACTGTCCCACCGTGAGGGGTGGAGGTGGGGGCAGGTCCTTATCCTGGAACCCAGGGGGCAGGAGTCATGGGCCACATACCTCTACCCCCAGCCCACTGTCACCTCCTGGGTCTGACCCGTCCCTCCTGTCTGCGTAGAGACAGGCTGGGCTGGACTTGTAAGAGTGGGAGTCCCTGGGGAGAAGTTTCAAAAGGTGCCTTGAAGAATGAAGCCAGGAGACTTGAGGACAGTTAGCAGGAATTCAATGGCTGGGAAACAGAACATCTGCTGGAAAGTTAATGAGACTGGTTCCAGAAGGCAAGATGAGGCAAGAGCGAGCAGGGCAGGAGTCGCTGTGTGATTACCGTCCTCCACGGATGCGGGGAGCACAGGTAGCTTATTTCCTGAGTGACCCGAGAATGTTTGTTGGGAGCTTTTCGGTTCTGCGATCCTGTGTAAGCTCATATGCTGGGAGAGCGGTTGCTCCAGGTGATTGTCAGCTAAAATCGTGGTAAGGCCATGTTGCAAGCATGTCAAAATCCCTGTTCTGGTTTTGTTTTAAAATATAACATGAAATCCAGGGGAGCATTTGAGGCCCCAGCTATCATGTTTTAATTTGCCATTTGACGTAGGTGTGGCTGTTTTGCTTCCAAGACTGTTTTTAAGATGATAAGAAGTTTGTGTGCTCTTTACTGCTGCCCCTGCAACACCTAGAGAGCTGTTGCTGGCCACCGGCTCATGCATTTAAATAATGTGGAGAATATGAGATAGCAGATTACAAAAAAAAAAAACAACACTTCTGAGTACTTTATGGTTTGGCAGGAAATTAACAGTGGCTGGGACATTAGGCCTCCCACGATGTGTGGCCTAAACCTGACATTTAACAAAGACAAACTGCACAGAGGAGAGGAGAATAACAAATAACCACTCTTAGTAAGAAGAGGTAACGTTCACCTCCATGTGGTTCTAGCCAAGGCCAATGCCACAGTACCCTGAAAGATAGCTTGCAGCCAGCCTGATAAGAGAGTCGGGGTATTGCCTTCCTCAACTTCAGACTTCACATTTGGGTGTCATGTTCTCTCATGACCTTCCTGAGACCTTGTTGTCTCTTTGGGATGGGTGACAGTTTCAGATGCAGCATTGCATCACCTGCAAGACACTCCCGGAGCCTGATGTGCCAGAACACACCCCATTTCTACTCCCACACAGAGGCGTTCCACCCCCGGATCACACCTGCTGGGCTGGTGTTGAACAAGGGCAGGTGCCCTGGTGATGAAGGGAGTTGGTCTACTGTGTGTTTACCAGCCTTCCCAGCAAGCGAATGTTTCAGCAGGGAAGAGGGGGAGTGTGGGATTAATTCCAGGGAGAGCAGGGCTTCACGAGAGGGCCCTGAGATAGTCAGTGGCAGGGAGCATCAGTAGCTAAACTGCAGAATGCGGGGGCTGGGGATTTAGCTCAGCGGCACAGTGCCTGCCCAGCAAGCACAAGGTCATGAGTTCGATTCCTGGTACGGGAAGAAGAACAAAAACAAACAAACAAAAAAAAACAAATAAACTGCACAATGCCTTTTGTTTTTCTGAAATTTTTTTTTGCTTTTCTTTCAGAAAGAGGTTGGGGACCACTGTTTTTCTTTCTTCTTTTAAACAGTGAAATGTAATTTACATACAGTGACAGCTCTTAATAGCACGGCTCTTAAGTGGACAGATCAATGAGTTTTGACAAATGGCTAACGCAGGCCCTTACATAATCCACACCTATCAGGCTATGCAACGTCTCCATCAGCCCAGAAAGTTTTCTGGTGTCCCTCAGCTGTCTTGTGGACCACCTCTTCTAGTGGAAACCACGATTCTGATTTCTGTGTCAGCCTTTGTAACTGCTTATACAAAACGCCACACACACATCAGGCCTTGAAAAACTGAGTTTAGTGCTACTCATTGTTATAGTGTGTAGCACAATTATTCTTTTCTGTTCCGAAGTGTCGCTTAATATTGAGTGTGCTAGTAGCTTTGAGCAAGGTGGAGAGTTCGACTTCCTGTGTAAGATAACTTTTCTCCATAATTTCCCTTGCCTTTAATTCTTCCAGTGATATACATCTTAATTATATGAACAGCTGATGATTTTGACATTCAGAATTGGTTAAAAATTTAAATGTGTTTTTAGAATCATAAAACAAAATACGGCATACTCATACAATGGATTAGTATTCAGGCTTAAAATGGGATGAAATGATGTATGTTGCAACATCAATGAGTCTTAAAAAGAGTATGACAGCAGTTGTAGGATTCCACATAAATGACATACCTAGAATGGTCACATTCCTAGAGATAGAAGATAGAATAGTGGTTACTTGGGATTAGAGCAGAAGGAGATAAGGAATTGTTCAGTGGCATGTTGCAGAGTTCCAGTTTGAGGTATTAAAAAAAGTTCTGGAGATAGGTAGTGGTGAGGGTTGTATAGTAACATGAAACTATTCAATTCTATCAAACTATACACTTAAAATCTTTAATAATAAATTGTTATATAGTCTCAAAATTAAAATTTTTTATATTAACACTATAAATACTGGAAAAGCTTGTGGTTTCTTTTAAAGCGGATCTCCATTTTTTTAAAAAAACTACATTTATTACTTTTACTCTAGTTATAATTTGTTTTATCATCAAAAGAAGGAATATGTAGGAATCAAGAAGAAAATAAGAATTTCATCTAACAAATTCACCACCTAGAGAGCTGTAATTTTAGTGCATATTCTTCTCATCTCTTTTCTATGCATATACTTGAGACCAGAACCATACCTTTTCTGCTTTGTATCATAAGCAGTTTCCCTTGATTTAAATTTTCATTTGAAATATGATGATGAATTCTTCCAGCATTCCATCACAAGGATGTAACATCATGTATTTAATCAGCTCTTTGTGGTTAGATGTTCGAGTTGTTTCTGTTTTGTTGCCATATACATGAGGTTATGGAACCTTTTGTACAGAAATATGGGTACATGTTTGATTATTTCTTTGGATGAATACCTAGAAGTCCTGATCAAGTGCGAAACTTTTCAAGGTTTGCGCTGAGTGACACATGTTCCTGTAGGAAGTTGCTCCCTTTCCTTGGGGACACCAAGTTCAGATGTGCCTCCGTCCCTGGCACCCATTGGCCGTCCCTTCCTGAGAGTTAATGTATGGACTGTGACTTCTATACTAAAAATCTTTGTTTTTGTTCTCAAGCCGTACCACATGAGCTCCTTCAGAGAATTTTTTATTAAAATATTGAGCAATCAATGAAGTGTTTTATATTGTAATGCCTTAAGACTCTTTTTGGACTTCCCTTCTCCGTAAGCATTTTTTTGAGCAAATGAGTACTGCCAGAGGGCTGGACGTAGTGGGGGAGGGCAGGGGTTTTGTTGGTTCTACTTGTCTCTATCGGGGCAGACGCTGATTTCTGCAGCATTCAAAGTGGAGAAAAATACCTTCTTTCCGTGAGCATGTGGATGCTCAAGAAGCTTTGCTTCTCTGTGAACCGTAGGTGGGAGAGGAGTTAGGAGGTACAGCCCTTCCTCGGCGCCAGGCCCTGTGCTAGGGCAGGTTGAGCACTTTGGCAGACACCTTCCCTCCCTCCAAAAGGAATGGACGAGTAGGCGAAGACCGGGGAGCTGGGCTTGTCTGACTGATGGCTGATACTTAGAGTCTTCTAGGAGAATATTTGGTGTTGGCAGTTTTTCAGAGAGATGCAGAGGTAGTAATATTTAGAGGAAGCGAAATGGAAATGTTCTTTTTTCTGTCATGCTGACTCTGGTTTCTTTGATTTACCCTCATCTTGCCACTTAAGTCTATCTTGAGGAAAAGGGAAAGAGGAGAGAGGGAGAATAAAACCTTTGCTGAGGTAGAAGTGGTCTCTTCTCTCTCCCCAGTAGTGGCACAAGCTGATAGAGCTTTGTGTGTACAAAGCAACACCAACTCTTGGTGCTCAGGACTCCAGGATATGACCTCTGTCTCTGCATCCGCTGGCTGTATGACCTTGAGCGAAGAGCCTGACCTCTGTGGACTTCAGCTTTCCAACCTCTGAAATAGTAGAGATTGATGTACCTTTTTTTTTCTGAAGTTCAGAACAAACAAATGGATGCAAAAAGTGCTTTGAAAAGTATGAAGAATGCACGTATGAAAGAGAGTATTGCTAAGACTTTGAGCCTAGTGTCCTGCTGCTACATCTATTTATCTTACACATTCTGAACTAACTAAATTTACTTGCTTTGCATTCATTCAGTGATTTTCATGAAGGGGATGTCTTAAACTAGAGCTGGCTGGATTGGGGCAGGTAGAAACATTCAAATGACAGATACTTGGAACACTTGGCTTTTAGAGCATATATGGTAGCCTTTTCTTTCTTTTTTTCCACTTTGGAGGAGATATTTAAGGCAAATTTTCTCATGTGTGTTACTCTTAAATTGTTACTAGAATTTAAATAATATGTGCTTTTTGTTTTATTAGTACGCGTGTGCAGTACATAGCGCTTATGTTCATCGGGGGAATTGGGACATGTACATAGCACATCTGAATTTTTTTAATCCCCTTCCCCTTTCCCCCTCCCTTCCTTCCATCTCTTGGTCACCTTCCCTTTTGCAAAAGTTCTATTTTAAAAAATGTTTAATTTTCTTCGTATCATAGGCTACTGCTTGACACAGGACCGACAATAGCATGCCTACCATACACCATTCACACCTTCTCTAAGCAAGACATGCAAATGCAACCAAGCCTTTCTCAGTTTTGTTGTTATGACAGTAACACCCGAAGGTGCTTTGGAACACGTATGGTGGCTGCTTAACGAGCTTGTAGCTCACTTCTCCCCGCACTTAAACATTTTGGAGTGCTTCCACCATTCAAGAGTGGAAAACATTGAGCTCAGAGGGCAGGAGTGCATTCACGAATTTTATTGTTCAACAGTTATTTCTTAGATTCCTGTGATGTCCCAGGTACCGTGCTTATCACTTCAGACAGAGTGTGGAAGCTAGGCATGGTGGCAAGGACCTGAAATCCCAGCCACTTGGGAGGTTGAGGCAGAGGGATTGCTTGAGCCTAGGAGTTTAAAGCCAGCCTGGACAACTCAAAAAAATCAAATTGTCAGTCTAGTAGGGCAAATAGACCAGCAGGCACCTAAGGAACAATGGGATCAGGCCTGAGAGAGGAGCAGGACAGGGGCTTGCTCTGGAATCCTATAGGTGGAGCCCTTAACCCATCCTCGGGTCAGGGACCATTCTGTTCAGACTGAGCGCTGAAGGGAGTCATGTGACCCCCCTGGAAAGTAAGAGAGCTCTAGTGAGGGAGCAATGCTTAATGTGCTTGGAGCAGGGACTAGAACCAGGAGAGTGGCAGGTGAGGACAGCTACAGCCTGGATTGGGAAGGGGCAGTCAGGCAGGGCACAGAATTTGGATTCAATCCTGAGCAATGGATCATGATACAAGGCCCTCACTAGGGTATGTGTGCTTGGATCTGCATATTTTGCAGATAACTTTCACTTCAGTGTGGCTGAGGGATTAGAGATGAGACTTAGGCAGGGAGACCAGCTAGAAGGCTGTTGTGGTAACCACCAAGGAGATGGTGGTGGCCTAGATTTGGGGTGGGGGGACAGGAGGGGCCAACAGCGAATCCAGGGTAGAATCAAATGGTCTTAGCCATGGATGGGCCGGAATGGGAAAGGAGGAGGTCAATGATGGTGCCATGAAACTTTGAAAGAACTGGGTAAGAGTGAAGAGTTTTGTTCCAGCCATTGTTAATTTGTTAATAGGGGAAATGTTTTAAAATGCTTGCCTGAAGGAATACAAATTAGGAAGGAGCAATGTGAGCTACCATGAATCCTAGCTCTCTCTCCCCACCCGCTCCCTCTCTCCAACACCGCCCCCCATCCATCCCGCTTCCTCTCCTGCAACGACTCCAGTACATTCTCCACAAATGGGAGCTTGTCTAGAGCTCCTGTTTTACCTAAATGCAAATGCTATGAATATTCATTTATTCTTTTAAAATATAGAAATGCTTTATTATAGTACAGTCAGTTCTCGGCCATTTGCCTTAATGAAATGATATGGAAAATTCAAAATTATGTATGAATATTTGGCATTGGAATATATTAGTACTTCGGGGGAAGCAAATTTATTTGCACCCTCATCATGCTCCACTAAGGATGATATTACAGTTGGACCAGGTGCCTGGTGACAGCAGAGGGACACCATCTGGAATTAAATTCGATGTAAGTCCTTGGTTTGCTCTGTTTTCTGTATACTACATGTTTGCTATGTAAACGGTAGGGAGTAGACTAACCCTTGAGGTTCCTTTCTATGGCTTTATATTTGTTTTTTGTGTTATCTGCAGCTTACAATCTGGTTGTAATTCATAAAATTTGTTTAAAATACATTTCCTTATAGAATAATACTATAAATTTTGGCTCAATTTCCAGGCTGTTCCATCATAGTTGCATAACCCCAGCACTATTAAAGTATCATTCAGTGGCAGTGAGTAGTAGTAGAAAAGTGCAGTGTGAAAACCATTGTGATTGGGAAAAGCAGTATTACTGGAAGATTCTACTTGTCTTGTTGTTCAGATCAGCTGGCTTAATTACAACGAAAAGCAGCTGATGGCAGTTTGAAGAGTAGGTTGGTACCAGGTGCCTTAGAGATTAAATTAATTTAAAATCAGAACATCTTCTGGATGCATGTGAATCATAGCTGCGATTATGATCGTTTGGAATGAGAGCAGAGTGAGAGGCTGGCACCCAAACCCATACCTTGACAAGACTTGGAGAGAGGAGAGTGGATGGGAAACAGACCTCCTTGGGTGGAACTGGTGGGTGGGATTGGAATGAAACTCCGAGGGAGGCTGGTCCCCTGGAAATGCTACAGGGCTCCTGCTGCCCCTGCTAGCGTCCTACACCCAGGACAGTGTGAGGGTAATTGGGTAAGAGGATGACAGTGTGCCTCTGCCAGTCACACGGAAGGACATTCTTTCAGAGGGACAGGAGTCATTGCCTCTAACTTGCTGTAAGCTAATGGAGTGGTGAGTTTTCAACTACCAGGGCCACATTAAGGCAGCTTAGCATGGAAAATAACTCATTTCTTAGAAAAATGTTTGTCCAGATTGTCACTATCAGTAGGTACCTGTACTTTAAAATCCATGTTCCCTGCCCTGTAATTTACCGTGACCTCAAATGTCCTATGGGCCTGGCAAATTTCCAAGGACCTTGCTGCTTCCATATCGCATTTCCTTTTCCTTAGTTAGTCCTTGAGTGGCATGCAGTTCTATTTTTATATATTATTGCTGTGTTTTCTAGTGAGAGTGTATTTTAAAACACCTACCTGTATCCGTCGATTCAGACTCACCTGTACCTCCATTCAGTTGGTATTTTCTTGTAAAATAATGCAAAAGGCAAGCATTTAATAGGAAGAGACTCGCTGGGGATATAGCTCAGCAGCACAGCACCTGCCTGGCAAGCACAAGGTCCTGAGTTCAATTCCTGGTACCAAAAAAAAAAAAAAGAGAGAAACTCCTAAGGTACTAGGAAGTTGAGCATTTAAATGGGAATTTGAGGAGTACAAATATTTTCTGTAATTTGGCCATATCCATTTTGTACAAGGACTAGCTCTAATTATATAACTATACCCATCCCTTTGTTTGGCGGGGGTAAGAATCAACCATGTCCAATGTAAGACAAATAGTTTGGATTCTGGTTATGGAGAAACAAATGCTTAAACCATTGTTTTTCTTTTTAGTTCAGCAGAAGTGGACAATCTTATTCCAGGACAGAGCCAAATGAGCATTGCCCTACCTTGTCTGGGGCACACTTGGAAGTTTAAAGTATGTTCTCATTAAATGTCATATTGCTCCTGTCACCCGGCAGCCTGCCCAGGAAGCAAGGCTGTCCACAGTGGATGGCTGAAGAGGACTCTGGAGGTCAGACTCGTGTCACAGAGGTCTTACTCGGAGGGCAGAGAGCTGTCTAGAGCTTATCATGAAGGTGCACGGGAGTCGGTGCCCGGAGCGTCCTCCCGTCCCCTTTCAAGGTCTGCGCTGTCATCGTGAGGCAGGCGAAGCACCTTTCCCCTTCAGGTGTGGAACAGAATTCAGCATCCCTCCCAGGCTCTGGCCCAGTCCTCCAGGGATTCACTTCTCACATACATACTCTCCCCTGAGCACATCCTGGGCTCTGACGCACAGCCTGTCCCTCGCTGCCCCTCTGTCCTCCCCTGCCTCACCTGAGTACATTCCCCTATCTACACGCAGAGTATGACTTCCTTAAACCCTAATCGTAGGGCAGAGAAAACACTTGCTGTGGCTTCTGGGCTTTAATTGGCTCTGCCTCCTGGCACACCACTGCAGTCTCCCTGCTTTTCAACGCCTTTTCATAAATCAGGGCTGTTTTAAAGATTTCTTTTTCCCTTCCAAGCATTCATTAGTTTCAGATTAAATTACCCAAGTTGGTGCTGTGATGAATTCCTTTCCTCTCCCCAGCAGCAGCTCCAGAGGAGGCAGGGAGGGAGTCGCTGGGTTCATCCCATCCCACCCTTCCAGAGGGACATACTGGAGCATGAGGCGCCACATCTGTCTGCCCATCACGCCCTGGGCCCTGAGGCCAGGCTACTGCGTGAGCCGTCTCCTGCCCACCTCTTAGCTTCCCTTTCCTTCGAGGCTCAGCACATAGTAGGAACTTCAGAGGATTCTGTGCGGGAAGTGAAGGAGTGCCTCAAGGTACCACAAGTGATTTTCTCATGATGAGTGTGGATGTCCCATCTTCTGTCCAGTGGAGCAAATCTTACTCTCTCTGTGGAGGAGCGGTGACCCAAGTTTATTAGATGTTCTCCTAAAAACACACTTGGCACACACGCAGAGCACAGTGATGTGCCACTGTGTAAGGAGGAGGCCTCACTTCAGCCTGGGAGGAAGGAGCTCCTCTCGCTGCTGAACCTGGAATCAGGGGAGGACAGCAGTGGCCTGGACTTGATCCAGGGTCTCGTCTGCTGGTCCTAATGTCAGTGCCAATCAGACTAGCTGTCTTGAAAAACATTCCGGTGAAAGAAAATAATGTCTTTTGTGTGAGGTGATCTCATTGGCTGGAAGCAAGTTCCAAGTGGTTTGAGTCTCACAGAGGGGCTGCCTGGTCAGGAGATCTTAACCCCGCCCAGGGGAGGGGCTAGTGAGGAGCAGTGGGCACCATGTGGGAAAGGATGCTGAGGGCTTAGGACCACCCACCCTGAAAGGCCACTGGAAAGACCAGCTCTCTGAGCATGCGTAGCCACGTGACCATGAAATGCAGTGCCTTCCCGGAGCTTGTCTGACTGACGTAGATGCATTTTCATCCAGGGCAGGGAGGTGGCTCTGCACATCTTCAACCCAAACAGACTGAGTAGACTGGATATGAAGAGCAGCATTCATGAGAAGTGCTGTTATTTTGTTAGCTATTGTACCAGTCAGGGTTTTACTAGAGAAATACAGATGTATAAGAAATTACGAGATGGGCTTATGACGGTCAGCCACAGAGTTGGATGAGGAAGTGTACAGAGGGTATCTGCTTGCGAGATACTGATGGATTCAGTCCAAGGTCTGGAGTTCACTGCAGCATTCCATGCAAGTCCGTATTAGGAGGCTGAAGGGTCTGCGACGAAGGCTGATGAGTCTACACCAGAAGGCTGAAGGAACCAAGGTGGAAGCTGAAGGGTCTGCACTAGAAGCTAAGAGACAATGTCCAAGCTGAAGGTGAAGACTGGAGCTCCTGTGAAGAATGGAAACCCCTCTGTCCTTCCTCACTTCCCTTTTACGTGATGAGCCGCCCTAGGATGGCCCTCTATACCCTGGAGTGTAGAATTGCTGAACCAATTTAGTTAAGCTTCCAAACTTCTCAAGTTGACACAAACAGTACAGCTCCTATCTCCTAATCCAAGAGTGTTCTGTGCTGCACTTTTGCCCTTGGGGGTCATCGGAATGTGCCATGGCCAAACCAAGAAGCTTTTAACATGCCATATTGTATGGGTCAGATTATTTTATCAGCCATAGCAATGGGAACAGAGGCTAACAGTGAAGTAATAGTAGTCAGTATTGTCCATTGAGCCCACCTCCCCTCCCGCTGCCGCACCTGTCCAATGTGTAGCTTTATAAGCCATGGTAATTTTCTGTGCAGGAAATCTTAACAGCCATAGTTTTGGGGTTACCTGGGTATAGTTGATGTTGTAGTGGGGAAGCCCTTTGGTATAAAGATTCTGGCTTTGTTGTATCACCATTTCACAAAGTGTAGTCAAAAAAGAAGTAGCACTCTTTCCCTCCCCCAAATCCAAAGGAGATGATGAAAGAGAAAAGGTATCTGGACCTACTGTGTGCACAGATCTGACAAAGGAGAAATCTGATCTCAGGACACAGCAGTTTCTGAGTGACTGGCGTACAGGTGTGCGTCCCGGAGGAAAGGCACCGAAATAACCGTAGTGTGCTTTCAAATCATAACTCCGTTTTGTAAATTAAATCCATGCCCCCCGCCTTCCAGCCCAGAACAGTGATACCTACTCGTTTGGAATTATTTTAAAACCAAATGTTTCCTTTCTGAGGTTATTAAATCACTAGTTATGTAACCTTGGCAACATTCTTAGGGTTTTCTCTTGTTTGAGGTTTCCTCAGCGTGTTATAAAATATTTACAGGCTACTTGAAATGACCAGATTATTTAAAAAATGAGATGGAGTTCACAGTTTTTAAAACAAGTAGAAAGAAAAACTAAATTCTTAGAGGGTAAAGCATGGATTTGCATAGAGGCAGGAGTAGGCCTTCTAAAATAGTTTCCAACCCAGACAGGAAGAGAGTATAGCACAACTGTCTTTCAGTGGCTCTGGGTTCCAGAAGGTAGAAATAATATTCTTATGCATGTGCTGTTGTTTCTTGCTGGGGCAAATAGCACTATGCATGCAAGCACTTTTCTTCCTTCACCCACACTTTGAGGGGTTTGGGGGCTTGTCTATCTTTTGACCTTTGGGTTGAAGGGGGTATGATCGTGTGATGCTAAAGGGGAATAAATAGTGATCGTTCAATAACTATTAAAATTTATAACTTACCTGCCTTTCATAATAAAATATTCTCTTCCTAATAATTATTATTGCTTACTGCAAAAAGGATGCAGTCCTGAAAGTTTTTCTTCTTCATAGAAGAGAATGACAAAAAAAAAAAAAAAAAAAATTAAAAACCCTTACTGAATTTTCCGTGGTCATTTTCCTGGGATCTCAGAGCAAGATGAGATTATTTGAAGGCACGTCCTTCTCCCATAATGATCAGGAGAAAATGTCTTTCTCCTAAGAGTGTCAGGGAGCCTGGGTCCCTGTCTGCAGACACAAGATGAAGAGACTCTCACTCTGCCAGTCCATATGCTTTGGCAACCAAAGCAATAGAGTGTCATTCAGCTGATGTGCCCCGAGCAATTGCTGTGATCCAAAGGACCCCGCTGAAAATAAAAGGAGCAGCCCTGCTCAGAGCTGGTTCACAGGAGTTCCGGGAAAGCCTGGAGGACGCTCCTTGATTGCAGCCCTTTGTTCACCCAGCAGCCTGTGAACCTGCTTCTTGTCTGTGTGGCCACTGGGTCCCAGAGGATCACAGGGGAGGTAGCTCCTTGCCTCTGCAGTCAGGCATCACAGAGCGCCACATCATCAGCCTCTGCAGCAAAGGAGCCTTTTTTCCACACACCGGTGACAGCCCTTTTCGTCTTTACTGATTGCTGTGTCTTCTGTACCGGCCATCTAATCATTAATTTCTAGGTGCCTGTGTTCCCCTCTCTTTGTTTCCCCCAAAGTGGATGAAAATAATACAACAGAGACTTTGTTCCCATGAACCAGCACTGTGCCTCTCATGGTTTTCTGGCTGCCTGCCTCCCCTCCAGATGAACGCAGTGCTTAGGATGAAGTTTCCTTTGTTCTTTAAAATAACCGGTAAGATGATAGCTTGAAAATCACAAGCTTCATTTTGATTCCCAGCAGTACTCTCGCTGTGTGTACTTTCTCTTACTCTTAAGTTAATCTTGTTGGATGATGTAAAGTAGGTCTTGGTAGAAATAGCCCAAAGGACAGTAATCAGTCGCTTCTCTGGGGCTTTACCATTTACTCTTGCGCTACAATTTTATTTACCAAGGAGGATGTAATTTAAGAAGAAATACTTTAAAAAGCTGAGTGATTAAAAATCTGACCATGTTGTGATTATTAAATAAGTCCAGTGGTCTAAACTCTCCCGGCTCTGAAGCTGCACGTAGGTAAATGTTGTAAGGAGTGCTGTTCCCCCTTTACTCTGTTTGTGAGGCATGTCATGGCATTGCTTGTTGTATGAAAAATGCAAGAAAAGTGGTGGCAGTGCCATCTTAAACATTTGATTCAGGGAAATTGTACTGATACATATGTAGGTAATGATCTCTGAATTTTTAAATTATAGCCACTTCTTAACAGCTTGACCCTCTGCCTTAAGTATGATTGACCAAAAGATATGCAAGAGATTAGAATTCAGCTGCATCACAAATTGGAGACTTACTAGAAGCTTCTGTGTGGGCTTTTAGAGCAGCTTTCTATAGCCGTGGTTTGCATTCCTGGCAGAGTGATCTATGACCTTTGTCCTATAGCTAGTTAGATATATCCTTGGCCTCTTTGAACCTATGATCATTGGCCAGTGTTGTAAGGCATGTAAGATTTCATTATTCCTTAGAGCCTGGTATGGGGAGAGTCCATTAGCCTCTGTCTGGCTCCCACATAGGACGGGAACCCACAGGGAACCTCCTGTATTGTTCCCCCAAAGTCTGAAGCCAGAGGAACTTCTTAACCCAAATCCTCCTCTAGGGGGATCAGGAGACCCTACAAGCTCTGGGGCTATGGAGAGGTCAGGAGACCAGGAAAATTGTACAAGAAACTCAAGGAGGCCCCTCTGGGATATGCACACATCATTTTGTTTAATTCATTTTGTACTGTCTCCTCTTCTCATTTCTTCTTAATGAAACTTGTGAGGTTTAAAAAACAAAAACAAAACAAACCCATTTGATTTTCTCCTGGCAACAGTGACACCTCCAAGCCTCAGTACAGTAGATTCAGACAGAGGGGAAATGGAAGAAAGATATTTCTGGACTTACTTTGTCATTCAAACCAGACTCTGATCACATTTACTAATGAAATAAAGAGGGAAAGTTATACCCATTTGTGTTCTTTATCAAAATAACAAAATGGGGAAGGTATGGGAAAGCATGTGTCTATCAGCACTGTTAATCTGGATGTTACATGGTCAGATACCTTATTAAAGTCTTATTTGAAAGTTCAGTTGCAGAAAAAGGGCTTTCTTCCTTTCACACTTAGGTAAACAGGACTAGAATTGCAGGAAGAAGTGATAATATGATAGGTTGGTAAGTAATTTCTCCTCTGGAGGGAAACATTTTTAAGTAGAAAACTGACACCAGTGCTATGGCTCCAGTCTTCTGAAAGACGCTTTCAGAAACTTGGAGTTCTCTGAGGCCAAGAGAAAGAGCTTGTTATATGCAAAGAAAAGGAGGCATGAAAGGCAGAAATAACGCTCAGACTCCAAACAAACATGAAGAATCCTTGAAGTCTGAGGAATGTGCCAACAAACATTTGGAATCTTCAGGCTCCCGCTCGGCCACTGAGAAGCGGAATGCTAGCGATAGTGGAAGGGACCCGTCTTTAAACAGCCACTTGTGTCTAGATGGTCCGGCTTCCATCTGTAATGGGAAATGGAGAGAATATAAGGCTATCTTTGATTGCTGCTGTTTCTCGAGATCTCTGCATTGTAGTGAAAACCTCCTAGTACAATCTAAACAGCCGCTGTGAAAGCATAGCAAAGTGAGAGCAAATCTGAAGTGCCAGAAGGCTGCAATTTCCATAGAGCAGTGATGTCTGACTGTCTGTCTTTACATGAAAGACTTCTTCTGAATGGAAGTTTGCTCCTGTTGAGCTGGCACCTGAGAATTTGCTGGAAGTGCTGAAGTAGTATATGTTACTACAAACTCCTTAGGTCAGAGGTAAGGTCAGAGAGCCTGGCAAGTGGAGCGTCATTGCGCTTTTTAAGATTAAGCATGCCTGTTTGCTTATGGGCTAAAGAAAGAAAGGATTACCAGAAAAATACCTAAGATTCAGAGTTGTCCCAAGGTTGCCAGTCAGAGGAGTATTAAGCAAAAGGCTTTGGATGACAGCTGACCTCCAGGGAACCAAGACATGAGGCAGAATGAGACAGATCACTACCAACAGAGTTGTTCAGCTCCACAGCCAAGTAATTCATTTGCTTGCCTGTGAAAGTGAGCTTGACTCCCGGGCAGTTCCTATGGATGATAAAAGAACACCCTATTCTTCCCTTTACCCTCTTTTTCTTAGACTAAAAAGAGGCAGAAAAAAAATGTGTTTATTTTTAAAAATAACACCTGGGTGTCTAAAATAGCTCATGCTTACATTTACCTTCCTTATATGAAACACGTGTGCCTCCCGTGTGAGGCTGGTGCTGTTGAGACTCTCACATTGTGAGACAGGAGTTTTTTCGTAACCCTTAAGTTAGCCTTCCTGCCTCTCTTCTGTAATCTTGCTTTAGTGATGGCGCATAGCCTCCCTCACTTAGAGAATGCTCCAAGACCCGGGATATACCGAGGAAGTAAGATGTAGGTTGCTACGACAGCGCAGGAGGAGTACAACCCGTCACGTTGAGTTCCTCCCTTCCTGCACAGGCTGTCTTTTCACCAGGTTGCTCATCTGCTCTTGCTTCAGTGCTGCCCAGTTCATCTCTTCTACTACTGTCACGTGGGGTTTTTTCCCCCATCTGTGGCCAACACTGGAACTTTGCTTGGGAGTGGAACTTATCATTGTGATCTGGTGCATCATATAAAACCAGAACCCCAGTGGGGTAAAAGTTTCCTTTGTTAGGGAGCTGAGTGGCCCAGGAGATGGGCTGTGTGCTGTAGAACTAAAGGCAAGGACCAGACTCAGGAAGCAGCCTCTGTAAAGGTCTGATCGCCCCAGGGGACCTGGCAACAACTCAGCTCAATGCCCCTTTTACCTTGAAGGTCTCAAAACTCATGTTTGTATCTCATAGCAGAACCCCAGTGGGAACAGAGCATGATAGACCTAGAGCTGGCGAAGTTGAGCAGGTTTTGTACCTAGGAATCTCTGTGTTCTGCCTTGTGGTGTTTGGCATATTCTGCGCTGGGTTCTGTCACTGGGAGCAGAGGGGAGTATGATCACCACCCACGCTGGCATGACCCTTCCGCCAGGTTCATGTGACCCTTCCATGGGTGTCTCTCAAGCTTGGGCCAGACAGGGCATCTCTCACTCTCCGCTTCTGCAGACATGATGTGTTCAGCTCCAGAAACTAAGCTGTGTTTTCACAGGCTGCTGCTGACTAACGCCTTTGATACTCTGCAGTCCTGGATGATCAGTTCTTTTTTGTCCCCCAAGTGTGATGCAGATGGAGACATAGCCAGTTCCTAAGGAAGTCCCTAGCAGGGGAAATGTGTCCTACAGGCCTCACCATGCTAACCAAGACTAGAAACCACCAGGACTGTCCTAGGGGTCCATAGACATTGCTGAACTGGGTTGGAGCCCTCAAGCCAGTCTCCTTGGGGTGATGCTTGTCCACTGTCTTGGTGAGCTGATGCTTTGATGTGATTTGCACCTGCTTGAAACACATAAGCAATCACCAGGCCCAGCAGGTGCAGGAATGATTGTCAGAGCACTCAACCATGTAAGAAACCACTCCTCCACGATCAGACAGCTAACTAGTGAGGTCAGTATTGTAGGGAGGACACATTAGCTGTGTACCGTCTCTGCCTTAAAGCAGGCTGGAATGGTATTTTAAATTTCCACATAGTGAATAAATAGCCTTAAGTATCTATTTCCTAGGATTATTTTAGTAAAGCACCTATCTGTTTAGCCTTTTATTATCTTCTTGAGGTAGAGGCTGCTCAGAATTTATTATCCCTTTATAAAGCACCATTTATTTTTCTTAAAACTAACTCAGAGCTTTGGAATTGGCACTGAATTCTAAACAAGGATTTGGGGACCTAAATGATCAGATATCAGTGGATGCTACACCATAATTGACTCTTGGAGATGCTACTCTGTCAACTGGAAATAAGCCAGTCACGAAGAGACAACTGCTGTATGATTTCCTCCACGTGTGAGACTTATCGTAGTCTGATCCATAGAGACAGAAAGTAGAACAGAGGGTGGCAGAGCCTGGGCTGGGGAGAATAAAGAGGAGTCAGTGTTTAGTGCTCCAGGGATTGAGGTTTGCAAGGTGAGAAAAGCTCTGCAGATGGATGATGGTGATGGTTACCCAACAGTACTTAGTGCCCCTGAACTTTATTCCTAATAATGCTAAATGTTGTGTTATTATATTTAACCAGAATGTTAGAAATAAATTTAGAAACAAAAACAATCATCACATACTTTATGCATTAATGTTTTTCCTTGGGTCCCCTTTTGTCCAGATTGAAGAGGCCTAAGTTGTTCTTTGTTAAACACAATGTTGTACATAATATCTTCATTGCTCTAACCATTTTACAGTACTTGCTTAATTCTGCTGTAAAATCTTATCTCCACAGGGGTGACTGTTAATGTCCTCAAACATATAAGTCACGTACACATACCCTTAACACCCTCAGGACAGGTACAGACATGTACTATACAGCAAGAGAAGTAATCATGATTAATCAGGTTACTTAAAACACGCACACAGCACACTAATGTGAAGCAGCTTTGAGTTCTTTTTTGAGGCACCACTTAGAAATCCCATCATTCCCATCATTTCCCACTTTGGTCAATGTCCTCAGAGTCACCTCCCCAGATTTGGCTCTCTGTAGGCATCAGAACTCTTTCCTCCTTGGCTGGCAGTGAGGGAGTCTGCTTGGGCATCATCGGAAGATCAGGAGGAGCTCGCTAACCTGGTAATTCAGTAGACTTTGGAAGTGGAATTTGGAAATACTGGGCTTGCTGAATGAAATCATTGGCCATTTCCAGACAGCATCTTATGAAGCAAATTCATAAGCACAAGCACTGACTTTCTCTTAAAACAGGCAATTACAACCATTAGAATGACTATCACAAACCATCAAAACAGCTCAATTTTCCTTGGATCCACTTCTAATAGAGTAAAACCAAAATCAGAAAAACCAGAACTTGGTTGGGCTATGAATCCAGAAAAAGAATAATCCGTGTGTGTAAATTTCCCATGTTCAGCATCCTCCTTCTCCCCACAACACTGTAGCAGAAGCAACCTTCTGCATGTGATCGTGCCTTAAGGCAAGATGGGAAGAAGTGGTGACCAGCTGTGCCCTGCGGCAGTAATACAGCATTCGTTCTTTAAAATCTTTATGCCATATTCTGGATTCAGAAAGAGGAAAAAGTTATTATTTAAAAACACAGTGGAAATTCTTTGCCCTTGTGAGGCCCTGCACTTGTTGAGGATAGAAGTCTCTTCAAGAGCAAACCTGATGTGTTGAAAGGTGGTGTGGTGAGATGAAAGCAGATGCCCCCATCACACAGATGACAAAAGATTCCTTTTTCAATCATGCGGAACTTCTCATATATTCCCTTGGTTATTGTCAGATGGCTAAGTGACTTAGACAAGGTCAGACTTGCACAGATGGTAGGTTCAATCACGGAGAGGGAAGATGTTCGTTTTTTGTGGTTTGGCCTGCTTTGGTTAGGTGGCACTTTGTCAGGAAAGCTAGTGTTCCCTCCTCTGATGGGGGCTGCTGTTCTTCTGTTTTTCCATCCTTTCAGAATAAATACTGGGTCCCACAGACATCCGTGACATACATAACGTATCTCATTTATAGTGCAGAACTAGAATATCGAGGATGAGAGGGTAAAAAGTGAGCACCACTAGAGCTTTCTTTGTTTTCCGGTGTCTTGTTTCTTCAAGGAAAAAAAAAAATTAGGGCTTCGTGTGCTGCAGTCTTGATTACAGCATAAAGGTAATGTGAGTTTGGAGACTGATCAAAATCTAGCCAGCCTTGAAAACAAAACCAAATATAAGACCCATTTTTATACTGATGGGGGTGGGGGGGACCCAAGGCCCTCTGCGTGGCTTTTTGCTTGTTGGTTGGTTTGCGTTGTGTTTGTTTGTTTCCTTGGCAGGGTTACTGATAGTACTGTTTTTTAAGAGCACTGAGAAAGACACTGAGCCCAAACTGTGGGAGACGGGGCACAGAGTTTTAATTTATCTATGTTAGCATTCTTTTACTGGTCTTCATTATTCTGCATAGTAAGGACTTTTTAAGATTTTGTCTTTCCTTGCCAGAAGTGAAAAATACCAGTGTGCATCTTTGTGAACTCAGTATGTAAATTCAAGCTGAAGGATCCAACTCAGAATGTGAAAAATGCGAGTGCTGTGGTCGCCAGACCCGCATCGTACCCTGTCACGATTTGCTTTAAGACCTTCGCCCCCTTCCCTCCACATGCCTTAGACCCAGTTGGCTAAAAGTGAAGTGAAGACCTATTAGAATACCTGGATCAAACCTTAGGGACTATCTTAAAGACTTTCAGGAATCATTTACCACCTGGGTTATTGTTCACAGAGTTTGTAGTGCTGTTTACAAACACCCAGGTGCCCATTGCTCAGTGCGAGGTGTTCTTGGCCTTCCAGTGGACGGCGACTTGGTTCCATGGCCAATATACACATGGCTTCAGGGCCAGGAGGGGCTTGGCTGGGCCTGTGCCGGGGCACACCTGCAGCTTGTGTACACTGGCAGAAAAATTCACACCAGTGCTCATTAAGTGACTTATTGAAAAAATAAACTGTTTCTAAATTTTCCTTTATCAAGAAGTGTGCAAAGAGCCAGCTGCCAAATAAAATCACCCCGTCGGAACCGAGGGAAAGCCCCCTGGGGATGGCTTGTTTGTCTTACAGCTGGTCCCCTCCATCTCCTCTTTGTCCCCTGTGTGGGGCCATGGCTCCAGCTGCTGTAGCTCACACCTGCCCCCAGAGGCCTTTCCAGTTCCAAGCTAATACATAGAGGAGTGTGGCTTTTGAGTTGAAGAGACGCATGGCTTTCTAAAGTTGGATAGGACTGCGCTGGAGCGTGATCCTGTCAGAAGACAAAGAAGGTGACTAGTTAAGCACAAAGACAAACAGGAAAAGTAGTTCATGGCCAGCAATATCTTAGCAGCCCCAAATGCCCAGTAACATGGTATCAGAGTTTTTGGATGGAAAGCAGGACCAGAAGCAATTAAGAGAGAGTGTAGGATTCATGCTCCATCTACCCCCAAACACACCAAGATGTCTCGAGGATTAATGGCCCCATTGTAAAAATGGTTTTCAAGTCAATGGTGCTGAACTCAGGAGGCATTTTAACATGGGCCCAGCTGGCCATGGCATGGGCTGTCAGGCTTTTTAAAGGTTTCCTCTTACTATGGGACAGACTCTGCCAAGAGACAAATTGTTCTAATGATTAAGCAGAGGTGGCACATTCATCTCCAGTCTCTACAGAATTTAAAAAATATATGGGAGCACTTTAAAATTTAACAAGCCCTGTGCAAATCTAGAATTTTAAAAATCCTGATAAAGATTCTTGCTATAAAAATGAAAATAAACTACACTAGTATCAGAAGGAAGGCTGAATCTTGCTTGATTCATTAATTTTAGTGAGGTAAAAGGTTTTCTCCCCCCACTTTGGCTATCGCTTTTTAGAATAGTGTTTGTTTTAATGGCAAAAATAGCACAGTTATAGAGCTCAGACATTGGTCCAGCTGCTCTGAGGGCCTTACGTATATTAATTTACCAATCATCTGCACATCCTATGAAGCAGCTACGGTAACTGTTACCATCCTGTCTCCAAGCAAGGAAACCAGGGTACAGAATGGGCAAGTTGACTTGCCTGAGCTCACACAGTGGATCTTTATGTTTTTAAATAAACTCAAGAAATCCCCTAGTAAATCCCCACAGTGTACAGGTTTTTCCTCACAACATAACCACATCCTTTTCTCCCAGCAGTCTGGAGCTTGCGGGAGTGATGATACCATGGCCGTTTGTGGAGGGCTTCTCACTCTAGACTTTGTGTTATGGTTTGTGTCTGTGTGTCCCCCCAAAGCCTTATGCAGTCATGGGGCAGGCTTTTAGAGTTTGATTATGGGTGTGAGAGCTACACCCGCCCTGGGGTGGATAGTTTGCATGTGTAAGGGAGAGGAAAAGGGTGCTTGAGGCCATTCTGCCCTGATGTGTGCTTGTTGCTTTGTTGTGTTCTGCCACCCTGAGCTGTAGCCCTCTGCCATGTGCCAGTCTGCCTTGTAATCTGCCAAGTATGGACTGAAACCTCCGCAAACTGTAAGCGAAATAAACCTTTCCTTCCTTAATTTTGGGCGTCAGGTATTTTGTCCCAGCAATGAGAGAAAGTAACCAAGACACTTTGCCAGACTGAGCATCACATGGGTGCTTTCCCCTGAGATACAGGGTCTTCTACCTCCACTTTACGGATGAGGGCACTAAAGTTAAAGACATTTGCTAACTTGTCTACCAGACCCCAGCGTTCTTATCTCTGCCCAGATAAACTAATAGCAGAGTTCCTGTTGTTTACCACCTTGTTAGTCCTCCTTTCACTGTACTTTGAAATTCCATACGAAATCACTCCATTGTGTCTCTTTTCTTCACATGTGCCTGTGAGTTTTGTGGAAGGCAAGTGTGTTCTGATCGCAGTCCAGGTTGGTGCAGGAATGCATGTCAGCATGACCTCTACAGTCCCCTCGTGGGTTCGGTTTGGCTTCCTGATTCCTTTCTGCTGCCAGCTCTGAGGTAGCTGAAAGAGTCTGAAGAAGAGAGAGAACCTAGGTGGTGCTGGCAAACCACAAGACCCTGACGGTGCCTTTGGATCAGCATTTATGTTACCTGGATAAGGGAGTAATCCATAAGGGGCTGCAATTGTGCATGGCATCGTTTTCTATTTTGCATAGAATAGTAAGCAGAGTTGGGCTTATAGGTCAGTTTGGCACATTCCTGTGGCCCAGCACAGTCCCGCAAGGGAAACATCTTGGCTGCTATGGAAAGTATCTGGCAGATGTCATCACTTGCCATTGAGGTTTGCAAAGACCAAGCGCGTAATGTAATCCTCACCCTTCTTACTTCTGATCAGTCCTGGACCACATACCCAGCAGACCAGGGAGAGAGCAAACAAGAATCTTGTTTTGACCTCCCTTGTCCAAGTGTTATAGAGGTTGGTTTTCCTGATAGGCCAGTCAGCCCTGCAGGGTGGTGGATGAGAGCTTTGGCTAGTCTCTTACCCATCATGAGTAGTTACCACCTTCCCCTGTGAACAAACCCTCCTCAAGACAAGCTTTCCAGAGCAGAAATGTCAGACTGTCAAGAGAGATAGCCCTTTTTCAATGAGCACTTCAAGCCAGTTCTTTTTAATCTTAATTCTCTGGCAAGATTTCGAAACTACGTGGTTTTGCCGAGATTTCAGAATGGAATGAGTATTTACCTGCCTCTGGACTTCTGAATGTCTGATCCATCTTGAGCATTAATATGAGTAGAAAGGAAACCATTGCCCTTGACGTGGTTCTGTGTGTTTCCCAAGTCCGTCTGAGACCCTAGGAATCACAGCACCAGTGGACACACACCCACCTCCCCAGGGCAGGTTGGCAAAGCCCAGGACCCACTCCAGAGCAGGACTGTATGACTGCTCAACAACCTGGAAATATACTAAGCTCAGAAATCATCATTCATTTGGTTATGTCTAGTTATGCTTTAATTGTCAATTGGAAGGTAAGCTGAAATCATTTTTGTGGCCCCCAACTTCTCCTTTGCAAAAATGTTAGATGTTGTGTTTCTCAGTATCTCAATAGTCATGTTCTTTCCAAATTTGTCAATGTTTTCACAGTGGAACAGATACCCGTATCCTCACTGCAAATCTTGTTTCAACCTCCCTTGCTCTAGGTATTATAAAGATTAGTATTTCCAACAGCTCCACATGCTTGGCTGGTAGAGGAGAGTTTGAAACCTAGAAAACTGGGACAGAAATTAAAACTCGGGTTGACCTTTGGTAGAAGCTTACCTGCCCTCCTTCAGTGCTTTTAATCTATTGGAATTTACTGTGAATTTTTGTGCTTTGTTTTCTAGATGACCTGAATAGCTCTATAAATCTGCTTAGTTTCTGAATGCAATCTATTTATTTTTACTTCTTCCTATCTGTAACTATTCTTAGTCCTCTTAACTGGCAATTTAATAACTGACTTTGGTTACTGAATGTTTTTTGGAAAGGAGTCTGCTTCCTTATAATCGAAGAACTTTTTTTTCACTCTATTTTGGCAGTTTATAGCAAATCACAATAATGGAAATACTATCTATTTACACCTGGAAATCTTAATTTCCACCAAGACAATAAAATTTATATCCATAGCAGCAACCTTTTAATAACTTGTAAATATTTTTGTTACATTTTTAGTTTTTGAATTATGTTCTGTTTTGGAAAGATCACTGCTTAAAAACTGATTTCTTAATATGATTTTCAGACTGGAAGATATTTTTGTAAAGAACTTGTATTTGGAAGTTATTCATCTAAAAATTGCTCTTCTTGGAAGGGGGCTACCAGGCAATTTCACTGTGATCTTGAGCAGAGCTGGCACTGTTGGAATTATGAACTATTGCAAAATTCCCCAGAGAACTGGGTAGTTAAGTGGGCAAGGATTTTTTTCCCCAGGAAAAAAAATATTTAAGGGGAATTTCTAGAAGCAAAATATCTTTTTAAATTATTAATCTTTGCTCCTTGAAAGTTATTTCTCTCCCTTGTCTTTGTTAATAATTTAATTTAGTGATAGAAGGGATTCATTTACAGAAATAATGTATGGTTTGGTTTCCTCAACTAGTGAGATTAATATGCTAACTGGGGGCAGATTGTTTTCGAGTCTGTGAATAAAAATTAGGTGCACATGTGCTGCAGGATAATAAGTCTTAGGTGAAAATTAGAAACTGTAAATCAAGTAAGTTTGGGCAGTGTTAGGGCAACTGCAGGAAAGATGACTTCCAGTACTGTAGGATCTCCTGGTCGGGTAGCAGGGTATATGGGGCTCTCCCCAGGCATTTGACCATTGATTCCTTTTGCACCACAGCAATAACAACAATAGTCATCTGCCACATAGTGACTTTGCAGTGGATGAGGACTGCATATGTGATGGTGGTCCCTTATGATTGCATGATCACCTAGTGATGTTGCAGTCCCTTTAGTTTGTGTAAGTATGCTCTGCCGTGTTTGCACGCAATCACCCCCTGATGTATTTCTCAAAACTTAGCCCCATTGCTGAGTGCCGTATGACTGTGTATCTTCACTCTTCCAATTCTCTCCACACTCATAGGAGCCAGGCATTATTTACATAGAGATAAGGAAAATGAAAGGGTTTAAGGACTCAAAGTACAGAGCCAAGGTAGGTTGAGGAACCAGGGCAGAGTGCAAACTGCAGTCAGCCCTAGAGTTCATGCTCTCAACCCCTTTAAGTATAAATGTGCCTGTATCTGACGCCCACCTTTGGGATCACTCACCTGAGTGTTGCATAGTGTCCATCAGGGCAGAGGTGAGGAGAAGGCTTGTCTTCAGTCAGGGAGTCCCCAAAACACCTTTTCACAGCTCACCCCACTTCTGCTGTTAACCAGGACCTCAACAGATAGCAGGCAGTCAGTACCTCATTTTCTTTGGCTTTCCAGGGTTCCCAAATTCAAGAGTCTTTCTCTATGGGCAGCATTAATTCTCAGGACTTTGTTGTATCTCTCCTCATATCTTAGGAGCTGTCCTAAGGCCTATCTGTCTTGGGATCTTGCTCACCAAGAGCTGATAACTTGGCAGTTTGATACATTGTATCAAGTTTCTCCTTTCCACAGATTATCTTTTATTTCAACAGAGGCCTTTCTCAGATCACAGTGCCATGGCCTGAAATGGTAATTTGATTGACAGCAGTTCCCAACATCCCTAGGGAGGTGTAGGAGTTGTATTGTTTGGATGAAGAGGAATGTTTCCCACACCTCACATCGCATCACGTGGGCCTGTTCCAGCATAGGTAGGATCAGGCGTGTTAATTATAAACTGTAAAACACATTGCATTGTTTTCCAGGTTGTCACTGAAATGCGCAATGTGTGCTCATTATTTTTTTTTGAAGTGCTGAGGATTAAACCAGGACTTCACGTACCCTAGACAAGGGCTCTACCCTTGAGCTGTGAGCTTCATCTCCTACCCTGCAATGCCTTAAGATAAGCTACTACCCACTTTATGCGTCTTTGAAAAAAGGACCATGGTAAGCTCTCTGCACAAGTAGAGATCACACAGTATGTGGCTGGTCGGTGTGGATACAGATTGCATTTTTTCATAATGTGGTTCTTTGGGCCCAAGCCATACAATCAAACCTTCAACAATATGGAAAATATACCTATGAAGACATTGCTTGGTCTAGACCAGTGGTGACAAACCTATGGCTCAGGTACCTCAGTGGGCTGTTTGTGTCACTGAAAGCTCTGAAAGGTTTGCCATCACTGGTCTAGACTCGAGATACACTACTGGAAAATATAAATGTATTAAAATAATGCTCGTCCCCTTGTACGATATCCAAATAGAAGTAAAAAAATAAGCTAGAAATAACATTGCCAATGTCCAATCATATGTTTAAGGTCTGAGTCACTCAAGGGAATGTCTTGTATGACCATCATTCAAAAGCACAGACCATCATTCAAAAGCAGTTTTAGTTAACTGGTAACCCTCATTGTCTATTTTAATGAAAAGAATAGGAAAATCAAGGCATTCTTATTTGATACCAGGTAAGCATTCAGCTTGCTTTATCTGATCAAAAATTAGCTATGGCTTTATGAAATATGTGCCACTATCGTTTCTTTGCCATCAGTTACTGGGAGGGTCTAGTGATTTGCCTGAGGTTGTACCAGGTAGCAGAGCCAGGACTTAAACTCAGGTTCATTCATTTTTAAGAACTACATAATGTGTACAACTAGAAACATTTAATAAACACAAGTTCTTCTTTCTGATTCTTGATGGTCAGGTTTGTAGAAATAACCCAATCAAATCACCAAAAGATGCATATGCTATGCAGTTAGGATTCAGCCTCCACTGGAAAATGTCAAAGTTCTACAAATAATACAGGCTCTGAGATATGAAAGGAAAAGGTGTCAAATCCCTACTTTATAAATAAACTGCCAAATGCTCGGGAAGGGTGTATTTGGGCACATTGCCTGTTCTTGTGGAGCAGATCAACAGGAATGCCTGGTGTGCCATCTCCAATTCACTTCTGCCAGCCAGTGCTGCTCGGCCCTCCCATACCCATCGAGTGTGCCTGAGGAGCCAGCCTTCAAAAACCCTCCCCACAAGTGCATGTTAAGTAGAAGGAGATGTTTGACATGTTTTTGCTGTGTATTTTCTGTTTTTTTCTCCTTTCCTCCCTCTCTCCCTCCATCCCTCTCTTCCTTCTTCCTTCCTTCTTTCTTTCCTTCCTTCCTTTTCTAGTTTGTAGTACTAAGGATTAAACTCAGGGCCTCCACGCTAAACCACATCCTCAGCCTTTAAAAACAATTATTTTTTGGGGCTGGGGATTTAGCTCAGCGGCAAAAGCGCCTGCCTGGCAAGCGCAAGGTCGTGAGTTCGGTTCCCGGTACCGGAGAAAAACCAAAAAAAAAAAAAAACAATTATTTTTAAAAGTCAGAGTTTCTCTAAGTCCACAAGTTGCCCAGGCTGGGCTTAACCTTGCAGTCCTCCTGCCCAGCCTCCCTGGGTGCTGGGATGCCCCCCACCATGCTGGGCTTCCCTGTGTTTTCTTCAGGCAAAGGCCTGAGACAAGTATAAGCTACCCTTCCTCTCCTCATGATAAACAGAAGATAGAATTCATCAGTAAGGTCAGTGTTTTCATCAGAGTTCATTTTCTCATCACTGAATAATAATTTCAGCCAGAAAAACATCAGTGTAGCCTTTAAAATGACTATTCTCAATAGTAGCAGACTGACCTTTTTATATAAATAGGGAATTTTCACTGTGTGATTGCTGATCCTGTATTGCAGTGTCTGGGTTTGGGGAGGAAAGTCACTTATCTATGGGATGATTGGAGGGATGAATTAATGTGAGCAAAGCCCATTGTTTTACATTGGATAACACCTCATTAAATGGTAGACTCAGATAGCGATAACAGACTGAATATGGACTAATGGGTAAATACTAAGCATGTATTTTGAAGTACGTATAGTTTGCTACCTGGATGTCTTCCTATGTCGTCTTTTTGAGTCTGCCCTTTTGCAACCTCTTTTATGCCTGGACTCACTGGGTAACCATGTTTTCCTGACACAGTGCTGTGTTAAACCAAAAATATATTGCTTATCTTCACCCCCAGGCTTGGCAGTACCTCATGCTGTTTACACATACCTACTCGGGTCCAAGTAGCGCAAGGTGTCATTCCCCAAATAGGAAGTAAAGAACACATGCCCCCATGCCCAGGGAAGAGGCCAAACTAAACACACCCCTGGGCCGTGGGGGGAAGGAAGTGGCTGGAAGGACGGTCACTTGTGGCTTGGGATATTTAAACAGTGGGAGTGGAAGTAGGGAGTGTGTGTGTGTGTGTGTGTGTGCATGTGTGTGCATATTTAGATACACAATTTGGCCATCAACAAATCCAACTAAGGCAACAAGATGTTTAGAACTCAAAGTTGTAGGGCTTTCTCTAAACTGCCCCCCGACCAACCATTTCCACAAGCTCTGTCCAGAAAGAAATCCAGTTGACCCCACTGGTAAAGCCCTGATTCCATTCACCACTTTAGGCCCATTGTCCAGCCACTTGGCATTGAGAAACTACCGATTGTGCTGACTTTAGCATCAAAAGTCCAACATCCTGGGGAACCCTCAGTTCTGGGCACACTAGCTCCACTGGTCTCTCCAGAGGTGCCCATATAGAATCCTTTCCTCAGTATGTGTCAGTAGAGCATTTATTCCTTTTTTTCTTCAAAGGACTGTACTAGTCCTCTTTTTCATTACTGAGACAAGAAACCCAACATCCACCACTTGAAAGAGGAGAGGTTTAATTTGACTCACAATTGAGGGGATTCAGTACATGGTCAGATGGCTCCAGTTCAGAAACATCATGATGGACTGGCATGGCAGAGGAAAGCTGCCTACCTCATGACAGGAAGCAGAGAAAGAATGGAGGAGCTAAGGAGGGAGATACAGCTCCCAGCAGCACACCCTCAGTGACACACCTCTCCAACCAGGTCATACCTCCTAACAGCATATTCAGCTATGAATTCATTGATGGATTGTCTACTATAAGTACAGCATCCCCACGATCCCATCACCTTCCAAAAGGCCAATCTCTGAATACATGAGAGTTGTAGTATATGTGCTGCTGAAGCGAGCACAGTATGTGAGACTTTTAGATGTAAGCCATAAATAACAAGGACACACTTAGGGCTGAAGTGACTGTCTTCTGATAAAGAGAATATAACTCAAAAGGAAAGAGTGGCCAGTTATCCCAAACACTGAACTGTCCTTAATGTGATAAGTGCAAAAGCATTGAAAGACGTTTTTTAAATTATATAAGGCAACCTCTCGTATTTTTTTTACATTAAGATATAATATTTAACAGTACTATTAATGGTACACTTCAAAATACTGTTCTTTGCAGTTTTCACAAAGTTTTGTACTCTGTAGTTCGAGAGAACCCTTTCCGTGAAGTACAGACCCAGGAAACTGCTGGCTCAGGATGCAGCATCCCAGGTGCAGCTCTGCCCTGCTGGAAGATGAGGCAGGTGCAAACAAAACCCATGGTTTCTTTCAGTGGGTGTTTAATAATCACATGCTAGTCATCTGCAGAGAACGGGGTTCAAGAAAAAACAGTATATGAAGTTGCTTCAGTTCCAAAGGGATGTTCTCACCTGAATTTCAGCAGTTCCTCCAGAGTTGCTCACAATGGTATGTGCATGTCCCTGCTGAAGCATTCCTGGTTGGACTACAGATAGGAGCGGAACTATGGTGTCCAATCAGGAAATCTTGGGGAGGTAACAGGACACCTTGAGGAAGGATGAAAGCTACATGGAACCAGAAGCTAATAGACAGCTTAGTCTCTCTGAAGAAATTTAGTTCCTACTTGAAGAAATGTTAAGTTTCTGTGTGCAATCATGTGTCATTTGATGACAAGCATATAGTCTGAGAAATGTATCATTAGCCAGTTTCCTCAGTATTGTGAACATAGTGTGTACTGATACAAACTTAGATGGTGTAGCCTATTACACACCTAGGCTACATGGCATAGCCCAGTGTGGTGAACCTATAGCATGCATGCCACCACAGGCTGTTTGTATCATTAAAAGCGTTAAAAGGTTTGCCATCCCTGCTTTAGCCTGTTGATCCATCATTGTATGTGTGGTCCATCACTAATCAAAACATACTATGATACTTACAGCAATGTTTGGTGTATTAACTGTTATTGTTACTCAGATATGTTTGAGTCATGCCTAAGAGAAGGAAGGAAGGAAAAGCCATGGATTTGAGGATGCTGACTGCTACAGCACAAGTTCTTGGGTCTAGACCTCCCCCTGCCTCTCTCACATTTCCACCTCCCACATTCTATTGGTTTCACTACTTCATTACTTTAACCACATCCCATTAGCCAGAGCCAGTCACGTGGCCTCACCTCACTGCACAGGAAGCTGTAGTTTAGCTCTGTGGCTCAGCAAACAGGAATGCGGATAGTGGATATATAGATAAACCAATAGCCAGTTGAGATTTTGACTTCAGTTAATGGTTTCTCCATGAAGCACAGGCAATTTTTCAGTTTAATTTTAAGAATTTTTGTGAAAATCTCCCTTATTTGGCATGCAACATGCAGACTTCAGTGTTCATGCAGGAATTCAGCTACAATATCATTTCTGAATGAAATAGTGAAAGCTAACATCTGTGGAGAATTTACTGTGTATCAAAATACTAAGTACTTTACATGCTTGATGTTATTTGATAAGGTGCAATGAATTTATTTCATGCCTACCATAGCCCTTGTGAGGTAAGAACCAGAACTATCCACATTTGATGGATGAAGAATCTGAATTACAGAGAAGTCACTGGCTCGAATAAACAAATAAGAGTTGATGAAGAATCACAAACAGAATTAACAAAACTGCTAACAGATCAGTCTTATTCATTGTCCCTTGTAATTCATAACCTGACAAAATTTGGTAGAGAACTTAGTTGTCTATTCTCTTTTCTGTTTAGAGACCAAATCCAGATATACTGCAGAAGAGGCTTCACCTAGTACAAGGTGTTCATTTGACCTCGTATAGCACCCACTAATTTGTCAGGAGCTGGGTGGTTTGTCAAGAAAACCTGATACACGTGGGCATGGAAAAACACACATTGGTGTGTACTTTATCATTTGGTTTAGTTTATTTGCTCATCAGGGTAACCATGCATATATTACATTAATCTGGAAAAGTGACTTTAGTACCTTAACCTCTACTCTCTAGTTATTCCTTGAATAATCAGTTAGGTCCCTTGCTTGGGTCTGTAGTTAGTATTTTAATCATAAACATGAAATAATCTGCTGTCACTGGTATTTGAGCTTTAATTTTAGAATACAGCATAATAGAGAAAAAGATATAGCACTGTTCTGTAGATGGTCAGTGTTGAGACTGATCTTTGAAGTAGCCACTTGTTTTCTGAAAGGATTCGGCGTGATCAGTTAAGATGAGTCAGCTCATTACTGACTTTATCACTTCCATAGATTGAGGTCCCTGTGTGGAACTAAGAACTGTTTGTAAAAGCACTGAGGAGTGGAGAGATAAGCAGATGTCAGATGGAAGCAGCCCCAGATGTGTAACAGTACAAAGAGCTCTGATAGGGCACAGAACAGCTGAGTCATGAGAATTTCTGTGAAGCAGCGTATCTACTCCAACATTTCTGTCCAAGTCACAAGACAGTTGGAGGATTGCCCAGTTGCTTGTGACCTCATCTGCCTTTTGAGCATCTCAGTGATGGCAGGCAAGTGTGGAAAACACCTGTTCCTCAATATTTGCTCTGCGGCCTTGTGTGTTTTTTGCTTTCCATGCTGCTTTGTCTGTGGTATTATAAAAACGTGAGAAGGTAGGCAGACCTCATATCTGTGCATTACAAACAGCTGATAATCCCATGTCCTGATCACTTCTCGGTCTCAAATTTTTTTCCCTTGTGCACTGATATTCTTTATTGCATTTTTCTTCAGCGTCATTTTCAGAGTTGAGCAGAGGATGTTGCTCACCTTTCTAGGTGTGGGACTGGAGCGTCATCTCTGACAAGCCAAGCTCAAGTCAAGGCCCAGGCAGAAAACACAAGTGTCTAGGGCCAACCTCTTGGACTCCAGCAGTGATAATGTAGTAGAAACTTTGGTTTATTTATTTTGTTTTTTGTTTTCCAGGTCTGAAAATGTCTTTTTTTTTTTAGCAAGTGGATTCCAAGAAGGTTAAAAAGCAATACTGGAGGGCAAAGGTGCAAAAGTAGATGTAGTCAGTCATTCCCAGCATTCAAGTAAGAATATGGCAATATAAATACTTCTAAAACATGACTTAGGTGTTGCAAACAAAACATAAAGGTCATTCCTAACTCATTTGAGCTTTATAGCACTTCCTAGGCAGTGAGGAAAGAGTTAACATTTGAAAGTCCTGAAAGCTTTTTCCTTGATTGATTACATTAGCTGGTTTCCCTTGATCAAAATCAAATTCTTTTAAAAATGGATAGAAACATTACACAGGTCTACTGTTAAAACAGCGTGTTGCAAGTTCATTGCAGTATAATGTATTGCAACAAAGCTTAGAATATAAAGATGCTGAGGTGGCTTTGGACTGAGCTTGATAGTCAGCCCTCTGCTGACAGCTTTACAAGTCTGATGCAGCAGTGTGGTATGTTCACAGCGCACTGTGTATGATCCTTTAATGTCACAGTGGTGGATGCTGATCTACAGTGTCTAAGTCACACAGATTCTTCAGCTCCATGTAGTATTTACTTTTCCCCAGGCAATCTAGCCATCTGCGACAGAAGGCGAGGGTGCCAACGTTTTCATTGGTGATATTTAAGAAGTGTTTTGTTCTTGGAAGCCTTATTGGCACACGTCCAACATCAAAATTTTTTATGTAATGCGAACATTCCCTGTCATCATGAACAGCACCTTTTCCTGTACCATCCAAGGTTTCAATGACACACACTTCTCCTCCCCCCATTCTCATGGCCCCCTGCCCTTCACAATTTGCATGGTCTTCCCCACATGTATTCTGTGTGGCCCAATTGAGTGTCCATTCAGATTACGAATTGGCTTCATCTGATTGCCATGTCATTTCTACTTCATAGGGTTCCACAACTCCCTGGATGGCATCACCAGAGTCACACAGTGGAACATCACTGCCAACACTTTATTCCAGTACTAGTGGCATCTTCTCCAGCCTTTAATAACATCATATTTGGGGTTAACTATGACAGTAAAAACACAGTCAATAAGCCTACCCCTCATATCTGTTCTAAAGTCAGTCTTACAGATGTCATTGCACTGTGACATTGTTGGGTCACCTGTTCAGGAGTATAGAGGGCATCACAACTCTTGAGGGAACACCCAGTGAGAAAGGCCAGGCCTGCGTTTAAACCATTCTCTTCTGTAAGCTTGCGAGATCAGTCTTCCAGCTTCCTACAGATTCCTGTCATCATCATCATTGTCGTCCCAGGCTTGATCGAGCTCAACATATTTTCTAACGTCACTGTGCTTTCTCAGCTCCACAAGAGTCATTTCAAATGTCTTCGCTAGCCTGATCCAATGCATTCTTTTCTTTATGTGTAGTTCTCCAAGCAGCTGTTTGCAGGTCTTGTGTGGGTGGGGACCTACATTCCTGTCCTTTGGGGAGCACCCTTAGGATATGGGCCACATCTCAGAACCCCAGGAGGGTCTGTTCCAACTTTTGGTCCTCTCTTTTTCTTCTTTTTCTCTATCTCCATCACCATCACCATCAGCATCTCTATCAGCATCTCCATCAGCATCTCCATCATCATCATCATCTCTTTCTTTCTCTTCCAGTGCTTATATTTCCAACTGTTTTGCTACCTCCTCCACAGAGGCTCCTGATTCTTTATCAGGTTCCTGCTGCCCTGCAACAGCTCCTTTCCTCTCCTTCTCCTGTCTCTTTCTCTTGGCTGCTTCCTCAGACGTAGAGGCAGCCCTGCTTCCCTGTCCTCTGGGTTCAGGTTGCCATCCAGGTCCCTCCCTCAGACTGCTACCTGTAGTAGAGACTTTGAACTTGGGACCTCATTCTTAGAAGCCAGGGACCCCTTTATAATAGCCACTCATATATATCAGCTGTTAAATATTCTCACAACTCCAGGGCTTGTCATTGTGTTCATTAACTTACATTGTTTAGAAATGATGGCTTTTCTTTATTATAACATGGGTGTTCTTATTCCATGACCTGATATTAAGGATCTTGTTTGATTCACTGGCACAATGAGCTTTTGTATTTTAGATATCATACCTGTGGACATACAGCTTAATATTAACATTAAAGAAAACACTACCTTTTAATATCGCTACTCTTGGGGAAAATCACCCAGCTATTATGGCCATTTGGGCTTCTAGTCCAGTTTCGGTTTTATTTTGCAAACAAGAACAAGTTGGTGCAGCGAATCACTTCAAGGCAAGATCCGCTGGAGTGTATTCCTTTTTCCCAGTAACAGTGCTAAGAAAAATCCACTCTCACACATTTAGTTTTTTACTATTCATATTTCATCAGAAGATACTTTTTTCCTCTTTCAAGGAAGGATGATCCTGATGGAAATAGGTGTTTTCCGCCTCTGGGTTTGTGGAGATGCAGTGTAAAGGAGATGGCTTTGTCCTGCAGTCCGGCTGACTGGGAGTTCTGCAAACTCGGGTGGTGTAAGATACACTTGCACACCACCTACTCGTTCGTGGGGTCTCTGCTGCCTGTTTATCCGGGTGGCAGCAGCACAGGAAGAAAGGAATATTTAAATGTGGAAAGGACTGCTTCTGTGTCAGAGGCTGTGAACTTAAAAGCCATTTGTGAATTTTGATCTCCAGTTTACTTGAGAACATCCACTTTTTTCTGTCTGTCTCTCAGTTACAGAATTATTTGTAGGCGGATCACCCACTCTGCCTCCATGCTTCTTGCCATATAATATGAATTATTCATTTCCACAACAAATTGTTCATTTTATGAAGAGGTTACCTCCTATTTAAAAATTAGTTATTATTGTTGTGCTTGGTAGTAAATATGCTGACATTTAAGTGAATTTCAGTTCAAAGTACCTAGAACCAATAAGATAAGTGAACAAAAGTCATTTTCTTGCACGGTAGTATAAAATAATACAGATTCAGCTGTCAGACTATTCAGGCAACTATTGCAGTGATCTCTCAAAGTTCATACTTTGCCCTTTGAAGCAAATATAGTCAATGTCAGAAGTGTAGCTGGGTGTTAGGTTTTATTTAGCGTTGCAAAATTACATAGTAGTGTAATTAACATCACCAAGATAACCTCAAATTAATGATAGTATCCCTTGTATTTAGTGGCAGGTACATAAGTGCAAGCAAAGGGCAAATGTGGTTTTCCTGTATTTCTTAGAGTTGAGACTTACGGTCATGAAATTTCAGTTATTTGTTGGCAGTTTTTACTGTTGAAGTACGTATTGCTTCTGGATACAGGCTGTATATCGTGAAAAATAAAGGCCACTATCTTTTATATATGGTGGAAAAGATTATGTAACAGAGTTGAATCCACAGCTGAGCAGATGGGCCCTTTGTAGGGTCATTCTGTGATTCTGCTGGTGTGCTATTTCTGAAGTGTGAAGTATTCGTTCTGTTCAGATGGCTGGGAAAAACCGCCTCCCCCACGGAAGTGTCTCATGCAGCACTGCCCAGCAGAAATGGAATGTGAGCCACATATGAAATTAAAATAAACAGGTGAAATTAATTTTAGCAGGATATTTTATTTAACCCAGTGTATTCAAAATACTACCGTTTCAACGTGAAATCAGAATAAGAGTATTGATACATTCATTCTTCCTTTTATAACCAAGTCTTTGAAGCCCAGGGCATATTTATATGTCCAGCACATCTCAGTTGAGACTCACCGCTTTCCAGATACCGAGCAGCCGCACATGGTCAGTGACTGCTGCATCGGACAGCACAGGCCTGGTGGCCTCATAAAGGGAAAGTCTTAATGGTTTGGCTGCAGCTTTAGACAGGAAGAAAAAGAGTGTTGGACGTGCCTATTCATTTGCAGACAAGTAAATGCCAGTTCTTGAAAAGGAAAATGTTAACAGGCAATTCTAGAAAATATATTTCTGGTGTTTATTGCACAGACGGAGAGTTGACTTTATTTCCATGGGAAAAGAAAAAAAAAGGAGCTGCAGATTTCATGTTGCATTTCCTCAAGGAAATTAAAAGTCCACATCAGAGACCCTTAATGTAAAGGATTCCTTTTTCCACTCATTTATCTGGGTCCACTCTTGCCATGGCCACATAGATGGGATACAGTTAGAAATTAAAGACTCTAGTTACAGTCATACAGCTTTCTTTAACTGTCAGATTACTTTTTGGCTAATGCATGTTTTTAATGTATCAGACCTTTCCCTCTGAAAATGCGGAAGTTTTGCTGAAACGTGTGGAAGGTTTGTGTTTTATTTTAGTAATGGTCAGTGGAACAATGGCACATTAATGCCACTTTGAATGTTTCAAAGCCCTCACAAGTATATGTCATAATTACCCAAAACAGTTAGTGCTAACTCATACCAGAACTAGTCACAGAGTCTTTACCTGTTCAGATTTTCCTCCCTAGCACTTTCCTGGAATACAGGCTATTTTCTGCCACTTTACATTCAGAGTAAAAGAGCTGTGAGTATAATTCCAAGTGAGGCGGTCACAAGCTGCTGTCTTCCTGCCCTATAAAAAAGATTGTTGTCTACCAGATGGTGCTGGCTTTGAAGAAGATATGACTTTTGAGTTTATTCCTGTTGATTGGAGATGGAGGTTTTGCTAGATTATTACCCTGCAGGGATTAGAGGTGTGTGCTTGGAGTTAACTCGAAACATATCTACAAAACCACACATCTATCATGCACATGATGTCAGGCTCTCATAAGGCCTTGTTTTCTAAGCTCAGTGGCTTACACTCACTTTGTGGTAGTCATCTATCATGATTCTCCCCTTGACCAAACTTCAAGGCTCTTGCCTTCTCCACCTTGGCCTTCAGAAGGAATCCTGCTAAGACTCAGGTTCATGCCAATCCTTTTACCTTTGGTAGATTACCACTCTAGCTATCTGATCAAATTCCCCACCTCTTGTGGGAGACCTTTGGATTGCCTTCAGCAAGAACTCCTTACCACTGATTTCCCCTCCCAGTGGTTTTCCATCCTCTGATCCTTCACTTTTTGGGTTGACTGTAAATCTCCACTTTCTGTTTTATTCAGGGTTAAGTTGATAGTGTGGGCCTTTATTGCAATAGTCCCTAATAAACTCTCCCTTATCATTTTAACAGGTGTCAAAAGAACTTTATCTTTTGCTAACAAAATGATCCATAGGTTGCACAGAAAGTTCATCTGTTGAAACTTCAGGACAGTTTTATTATAGAACAGATACTACACTTGATCTTACTTAGCCTAAAGGCCAAGAATCAACAGGGACAATTTTATTGTAGAAAGACTCATAGTAAGTTCTCATTTCATCCTATTCAAGAGAATAAAAACACTACCCCAACTGGCTGATATAAAGTCTGCAGTTAAGCCAGGCATGGTACTACACGCCTATAGTCCCAGCACTCAGAGGTATGAGGCAGGAGGATCACCATGAGTTTGAGGCCAGCCTGGGCTACATAGTTCAAGGCCAGCCTGGACTACATAACGAGACCCTGTCTCCAAAAATAAATAAATATAATTAATTAATTAATATAAAAATAAATTCTGTAGTTAGAATTGAAGATCATACTTAGAAAATTATTGTTTATCAATACCATATTTTATAGGCATTTTATTATACTTACAATGAAAGTAGAAAATCTGGTCTAAAACATTATTAATTACTTATTTATAAAGTGCTGAGTGTCCCTAGTCTCAATCTGGTGGGATATTCATATTGTGATTTAGTATGGTCCGTGGAAAAATGGCACATTTCTATGGGAATAAGATGTTCTTAACTCACACCGTGGTGTTTGGCCCGAAATATGTGGGCACGTATTACCCACTGATACTGTATACTGAGTTGCAAAGGTTGTTAGAGATTAGGCTTAATGCATTTTAATCCACTTGTAGGAAATCAGTGGGAGTTTTCAAGGCAAGCAGCTCTCTATGGCAGAAATAAACCTCCCGAAGTGAAGGTGATTTAGAATTACACTGTAAGCTCATTGAAGCAACAATTTGACTGCCACGGAGGCCTCTGGTGTACATGGTGGGAGAGCTTATTTCATGGGAAATTCCAGGCCCTTGCTGGAGATTTTCCTGACCACATGATAGCAATGTAGTCCCAGACAGACATCAATGCGTAGACTTGTGTGCCCCCCAGGCCCCTGCCCCAGCGTCTTTCCTCGATGCTCAGTTATCTTAGAGGTTAGGCAGAAGAAAGTGGTGGGAAGAGCAGGATAACACATCGGTGCAGTATTTCCTTTTTCTGAAGATGGTTATGGAAAGTCCCAGAGAGCTGCTTTCCAAGACTGCCTCTCCTCTTTCTGGCCACTGGATGCTGTCTGCCCCTGTCAGGTGAGGAATTAACTCACACTGGCACACTTTTTATGTTTAACCCTCAATAAATTCCTGTGCAGTTACTTTTAGAATAGAGTATTTCATAATTTAAAGAAATCAGGTCTTACTGAAAGCGGAACTGAAATTTAAGTTGTAGGTTAAGGCCTTTGCCTAACGTATCATCCATGAAGGGTCCATTCTGAGCCTATTTCAGAATGTCGCGGATCAGAATGGTAGCTTCAGTGAGGCTTTGTATTTCTTTCTGAAAGACTCAAAGGCAGAATTGCTGCATTTCCAGTAGGAAGGCAGCAGTTGGAGACTAGGGTCATATGGAAGCCACCTTGCCCCATGCATTTGCATGAATGTGATTCTTTTTTCTCTGCTTCTGCCTCAGTTTTTTAAAAATGGAGCAGTGCCAGGAGGGAAAAACGAGGGGATGGGTACCAACTTTCCGCCTGCTGGCTCTGCTGGAGAATAATAAAGATTTAAATGTGGAGGTGGTCAAACTCTGGACTTCCATGGAAAGAGAAAAAAGGAATGATTTCATCAGAACGTCAAATGAATTACAAGTATGTATTAGAGCAGATTCATGAGATAGGTAACAAAATGCTTTTCGCTGTTGTTCTCTTTCTTTCTTTATTTTTTGGGTCTTTTTGAGACAAGATCTTGCTATGCAGTTCAGGCTGGCCTTGAGCTCACTTTGTAGCCCAGGCTGGTCTTGAACTCACAGTGATCCTCCTGCCTCAGCCTCCAGAGTGCTGGGATTGGAAGTGTGGGCCACCGCACCCACCCTGTTGTTTTCTTTAAATGCCATTCTTTTGTATCAACTTTTACATCCTAAATCTCTTGTAACAGACTCGTCTTTTATGGTGAAAGCTCTGCCCAGGTGAATCTTGTCTCTGCTGAGTGCTGATGTTATCGGTCATGTAGCCAGTGTCTGAGACCTTGCAGTCACTGGAAAATGGTTCTGCAGACGGAGTACCTGGAGGGGAAGGCAACCTTTTGGTTCTTCATACTTGGGAACCTCGACATAGAAAGCGATGGCAGGTGTCGCAGGTTGTAAATCCAGGTCTGTCTTCTTGACTGGTTCTGTGTAGGGTAAATACAGCGGAAGGATGAGGAGGAAGGAGAATGCTGGCCAGACCACCTCTGAGGGTCCCAGGATGCATAACTGGGAGAAGGTGAATTTATAGTCTTGCAATAGCTCAGGAATACCTGTACTGTATCTTCTTAAATTCTTTTCTGGTCTTGGTTTATCCTTTCCTGATCTTGGTTTATTCTTTCATTCCTTTTCTGCTGTTCTTCTTTCAATCCTTCCATTCCACTCCTTTTCAGTCCTGCTTCAGTTTCTATCATCTTTGTGTCACCTTAGAAACGCAGCTCGGTGAAGGAGCACTGTGGCTGGTCAGATAGCCTCTGTCACCTCCGACCCTCCCAGCATGGGACGAAAGCCGTGCTGCAAAGCCGCACTGCATCAGCAGTCTTAGAGTCGTCATTTCTGCCCTGCAGTGTCGGATCCTAGGCTCTTGCGCAACACATCCTTTCCATCTGCCCGTTTGGCAAAAACAGCAGAAAAAGAGGAGCTCCTGTCTAGAGGAATTGAAGCATTTTATCCAGTGAAACATTTGAATTTGGAAAACACCATGCCACAGAATGGTCAAAGCAGATTTTATATCTTCATTTAAGAACCGTTTCCCACAGACATTTATGACATACATGCATCAGAGAGCCACAGAATCAGGAAAAAGCTTGAGCTCCAGCCTGTGGCCCTCTCTTGTCACGTGCCCGGGAATTTTTCCTCTTCTCCATAGGACAGTTTGTTTGCATTACCTTGTATGTTGACGGAAGCTTGTGGCAAGGCCTGCGCTGTCAACCGCTCCTCCTCTTGGGCGGGAAAAGTTGAAGAATCCTTTCTTGGGGCCAGACCAGTGTTCTAGAGTCTGCTGAGGAACAGCCGGAGGACTTGACCCGAATATCCCGAGAAAGGTGGCTGAAACATTTGGACGTCTTGAAAATATTGACCCCTGGATGAAGACCTTCTGTGATAGAGTAGAACCAGAGATACAAGTCATCTTCAGGGCTTTTACCTCCGTTGCCTTCCTCACACACTTGCCCTGCTCCCTTCTCCTGCCTCAAGTCACTGCTGCCGCATCAGCCTCGAGGGTGAGAGCTTTGTGAGAAAACGGTCACCAGCGCAGCTGTCTGAAACCGAAAGTAGCTCCACTCCCATCTCATCAAGTCCAAGCCAATTCTTCCGTCTTGTATCTCAGGAAACTGAGGCCCAGGGCCAGTGGTTACTTGCCAAAGGTAACACACTCAGGTGTGGCTAACCCACAAGTAGAAATGCCCCCCTGAGACAAAGCCCCCTTCCTCCATCCACCCTAAGTCAACAAAATAAAATGTTTTTCAGCTTGGAAAACAAAGAAATGCTGCATACTGTGCTTTTCAGGTTAGAACAACAACAAGGGGTGTTGTGTAGGTCAAGAACTTCTTCCAGTTTATCTTCAGAACTTTTCAAACTCAATCCCAAGATCCTTCAGCCAGAAACCAGATTGGGCAGACTCGTGAATGCTGATGTGGAGACTGTAGGGCCCGGGGCTCCGAGTTGGCCTTCTCCGCCGTAAACCTGTCCGCTGCAGGTGCGTGACTGGTCCATCGGCCAGAGCTCTTGGCTTCACCCAAAGAGTGACCAGTCTTAGCCAGGCAAGATTCAAAATCCTGTTTGATTTGAGTTTAGTAGTGCAGTCTGCCCTGCATATCCACAGGTTTCCCAAACTGTACGCTGTACCGACTGTTTACATAGCACTTAGATGTTTTAGGGATCATCAGTAACGCAGAAGTGACTTGAAACACCGTGCCACTTTCTGCAAGGGGCTGAGCGCCTGCAGGTTTTGTTACCGGGATGACTGTCTTTGGCTCCTGCATTTGCCAGCACCTCTGTGCTCTCGGCACTCGTGGTCATTGTACGTCTGCTTTGTGGCCTCCGTGTCTGTGTATACAAGTGGCTTTCCCTTGTCTGCTTGTGTGGAAGAGGCTTGGCTGTGGTTACTATGTGGTAGAGAATACTCTGTGACAGGGGCTGCAGAGTGTTTTCTTCTCTGTAACTGACTCAGGCACAGGCATCAAGGACTGGCACATTGCTAGGGAAAGGTGGTAACCAGGGGCGCCCTGAAAATCATCGCAGACTCCAGAGCTTCATGCTTGCATAGTGATCCATGGGGAGAAGGTGAGTTGAAGCAGCTCGCACTGCAAACGACAGGAATGGCTGTCAGAATTCAATGCATGTTGTTTCTAGTTTGTTAATGTATTTTTTTTTTCTCTTTAAAATAAAAAAAGAGAATGGCTGTCAGTGTGAGCACCTGCAAGCACTGGCTGTGTGTTTTCTGGACACACAGGTGTACGTACACACCTGCACATGCACACACGCAGTGAACTGTGGCTGGGCACGTCTGCATATGCACGGTGAATTTATGGGGAAAAATCTCTCTTGTGACAGCACAGTGGACATCAGTATTTCTTTTTCTGTTTGTTTGTTTTTCTTCTGGTACCAGGAATCGAACTTATGACCTTGCCCTTGCCAGGCAAGCACTGTCCCACTGAGCTAAACCCCCAGCCCCGGCATCAGTATTTCAGTGTTCAAGTGAGGCTCAACCCAGGAGAGAAGACACAGTTCTCTGGAAGGTTCCAGCCCAGAGTCCCGCATCATCCCAGTGGTTGTCATTAGGTAGAATATATTGAAAATAAAACAAAATTTATTGTTTAAATTTAAAAACATCCTTTATTTGCTGGGCATATAATCCCAATACTTAGGAGGCTGAGACAGGCAGATCACTGAGAATTGGAGGCCAGCCTGGGCTAAACAGTGAGTTCAAGACCAAGCTGAACTACATAGTGAGACCCTGTCTTAAAACATATATACAGAGATAGAAGCATAGATACATACAGATATAAATATAGATGGTATACTCCTTTCCTTTTCTAAAGAAACCAGAAAGCTGGAATATTGTGCAGTTTGTCCCTGTAGCACTACAGGTTCCAGAGGGCCACCTGCCATGTTCAGAAGGACAGAAATGAGATACTGGAATACAAGGGCATGTTTCCAGGGTTAGGGCTCCAGGCTGGACACACTAAAACTCTGTTAAATACTCCAGTCCTGTTGGTAAATGCAGACAGAGTGAGCTTAGGCTTTGTTTAGTAAATGCTGCATCCTGAGACAAGGAGGTCTCCCTACTCCCTGTGAAAGTAAACTTCCCTTTAGAGAAATGAAGAAGTAGAAACGGGATTGCGTGACTGTGAGTGAATCCGTAGCTTCAGGAGGGGTGGAGGTTGGGAATTGTGCTGTTCAGATAGATTCTTCGATGGATGGGTACAAGCGGGCCCTTGAATTAGAGTTAAGGAGGGCTATAAGGCATCATAAACAGTCTACATGGAGCTGAAAAAATAGGATCTGGCTTAATCCATCCACTTTGGGATCCATTTGCTTACATTTTTAGGTACCTGATGGTCCATTGAGTGCACGCATGAACACACACACAAGCGCACACACACACACACACACACACACACGCATCCTAGTCTCTGATCTAGTGGAAGGGACAAATGTAATGAGCTTTCTAAAGCTCTGTAGCAATGTAGTGAATGTCCAAGTGTCTGTAAGACATTGGGAAAGGCATGACTGGCTCTGGTATGGGGAATGGGAATTCTGTTTCACAGACCTCGGTGTGGAAACTTCACCTTGAAGACTGAGTGGGGCAGGGGCAGAGCGGAAAACAGGAGGGAGGAGTCAGCCCAAGGGACCATCCGAGCCAGGGAGGGAGCAGCGCAGGTGTGAGGCTCGGGCCGCGGGAGTCGAAGGTGGCAGCTGAGAGTGGGAGAAGAGACGCGTCACAGGTCACCCCGGCACAGGTCACCCAGCAGGAGTTGCGTTGGTGGTGGAGGAGTCCTCCCTGGGTTTTGGAAGTGGACACGGCATAAGCTTGCCTGTGTTTTGACAAGATGGTGCTGGGCAGTGTGAAGCAGATGGGGACCTAAGACACTGTGACAGATTAGGCCCTGTCCCTGTGACACTGGGTTCTGAGAGTTGCCCTGGGGAAGACCCAGGCATTGGTGATCATGCTGGTGCACATGGACACTTATCTTCTTCCCGTGACATTGGGGTTTTCCTCTCAGTGCTACGTAGCTGAGGATACTATCATAATTTTTTTTTTTTGAGATGGGGGTCTAGCTATGTTGCCTTGAGCTTGGACTCAAGCAATCCTTCTGCCTCAGCCTTCCCTCTACCTGGGTCTCCAGACAGGCACATGGCACCAAGCCTGGCTATTACACATTTTAATTCGTTTTCCTCCTTCTTTCTTCCTGTGACTCTTTTGAATTTACATCATGGCCAGAAATAACTCTTTAATAGCCACCTGAACTTAACATTTCCGTAGGAAATTCAGGTGACAGCTTACAGTGCACAAAGTTTTTGGCAGAATTATTTATGGATGAACTCCTTTTCTAGTGACCTATTTTATCTGTAGATCTACTCTTTGTCTATGGATCTATTTTTCACACCAGCCTGTATTGTCCTAAAGCTTCTGCGTGCACTGAGAAATGGACTGCACTCGTAAGGGTCTATTCAACCCTAAATAGATAGGACCTAAATGATTACACTCAATAAAGCTGGACCGTAGCACCTGCATGTCCCGTTACTGCAGGTGGCCTTGTGTTCACACTGGTTTATTGCATGTCTGCTCCAGAAAGACTGCCAGTTACTCAAGGGCAAAAGCTGTGATTTATTCATCTTAGTCTTCCTCATGTTGAAGAAAGTTCTTCTGATACTGAAGCAGCGAAGAAGGAAGAGCACCCAGCACTATCGCTAGAGGTGTCCAGGTTATCGTGATAGGAGAGAGATCCCCCAGCCCCTGATACAAGAAGTGGGGATTTAGAGTCCGTGTGCTGAGGAAGGAGCCAGAGGGGGAATTTGCAGACAAATACACCAAAGTAGGAGGGTTCCTGCTGAACCGTCCTAACAGGATTCTTGATGAAGACAGGCTGAGGGTTAGGGTAGGGGATGAGGGACTTGATTAAATATCTAAGTGATCAAACATCACTTTGAGAGGCAAGGGATTCTCCCCAAGCTGACTCAGCAAGATTCTCACTACAGCTGAACTAGAAAGGCTGAAGACTGAGCCCAGGAAGATGTGAGAGAGAGGTCTCAGCCTGGGCATGGTGGTGCACCCCTGTAATTCCAGCACTCTGGGAGGCTGACGCAGAAGGATCTGAAGCCCAAGCCCAGCCTGGGCAACTCAGCAATTTAAAAAGACCCTGTCTCAAAGTTTTAAAATTCATGAAACGGGGTTGTGGATGAGCTTAGTTACGAAGGTCTGGGGTTCAGTCCCCAGTGCCAGCGAAGGCACAGGCAGTGGTGAGAGGAGCCTGATAAAGTTTGTTCAAGAAAAGCATGTTTGGGATCCACCAGCCCTAGAACTGCTTGTTCCAGGAGTCAGGGGTTGGGGGTTTTGCAGTGCCCTGGGCAGTCTGAGTACAGAGCAGGAAGCATCATCAGACTGAGGGGGCACCCGTGAAGCAGGCAGCGGAAGAAAGCAGGTTTTCAAAGTATGCCTCTCATTAAACATTTGCTCCAAATTTGGCACTCAATGGGCTTATATTTTGGCAAAAAAAAATGCAAGTCTGAAGTTTTCACTGTAAGTTAGGAAAACATTAACCCTTAAAAAAAAAATCTGTTTTACCTTAGTAATTTTCAAACTGTGACATCCTCTCTTTGTTTTTTTAAGGCAAATGCTCATAATAGGCACAACTCCCTTCAGAGTCAAATAACTAAAGCTATTTCAGCAAGAGCTTTATGGAGGGAAATAAATAGGAAAGAATGGCCTCTACCATAAAGTCAACTAGAAGATATATTATTTTCTATATTCAAACTTTTAAAAAGTACTTCTGATGAGCAGAGGAGTGCCCCCCTTTTTTTTGTAGTGCCTTTTATTTGTCCGGGGCTCTTTAGGCCTCAAAGGATTAAGAATAGAAGAGGAAATTGAATTGAGATGGATTCTATTGAGCAAGGACTCTGCAAAGAAAGCGAAGGCCGTGTCCCAGCCTCAGGGCCGGGCTGCTGCGGCTGATTTGGTTGTTTAGCTTGGACAAGGATTAGTAGCCCTCAGACATTTGTTTAGTAGAACACAGGAACTGGGGAGAAAATAGGAAAGTTCCTCTTTGCATTCGACCCTAGGGCTACCAGGAATGAGGTCTCATCTGAATTAGAAAAGTGTTAAAATTGTAGTAGACTATAATTTCAGTGCATTGGAAATCTAAGCTTCAGTATCCCTTTGTTGTTTTATCACACAAGGTTAATTGTTTGCTTGTATGTGGGGACAATGTGTAACATAATCAGAATGCTCTTAAACTGTTAGTTCCAACAGTACACACCCACAAGGCTGTTTATTCAAAAGGATCTACAGAATACTGAGATTTTTATGAGCTGAAACCAGCAATCCTGCCTCCCACCAACGAGGCATCCTATGGAAAGTGTGATGTTTCTGACCAGCCAATGCACTGAGAGAGGCGTCTTGATGCTACCTGAGGTCTGGACTGTTCTCCTTGGTCAGCCCTGTCTTTTTTGTCTCTTCTGTTGTGCAGAGACAGATCCGAAGTGGCTGAGCTTGTTTCACTGGCAGAGTTGAGACTCTGGAAACCCAAGTGACTGCTTGTTTTTTGCAGCCGCTAAAAGTGTTCGGAATGCAGTACTCTGCTCAGAGCAATGAGGTTAACTTATTTAGAGGCTGTGTGGGCTGCACCGGCAGGATCATGATCTCTGCTTGCACAAACATGATTTATCCTTTACTTTTTATAGTCCATTTATTTCCCACCTACCTTTTTCACCCCGCAGTGCCCTAATGAAGTCATAAATCTCTGTAAAATGGTATTTTGTCTCCATGGAAATAGTAGCATTGAATCTGGAATTTTATGAATGCACTGTGCTATCCAGTAGTCTAGGTAAAGAAGAGAAAAAGCATGACCTTGGCAATGATTTGCAAGTTTCGATCTCATTTTACGTCTCTTTTGCTCTTGCAGGCTTTTAAATTTAGAAACAAAAAGTCCATCCTAGAATAATAAGTTAGGGAGCCAGAGATAAGCAGTGGCTTCTGAGGGGGCAGAAAGTAGAAGTGAAACATGCAACTGTCACCTTGGTTTTTTAGGGCTGGAAAAAAAATTCCTCCAACCTGAACTTGCTGGGATAAATAGCCAAGCATGAAATTCATGGTTAATGTGATTAGTCATTGCATTTGGAATACTTGAAATTCAAAATCAATGAAGGTTAATTCTGAACTTAACGTCACCATGTACAAACATGCTTGTCGTTACTGTATTTTGTTTGACAAAGTTAGTAATCCTCATGTTTTCATAATACTGTTGTTATTCTCCTCTCCCATGAAATTCAGAATGGCATCTTGGTTCTTTCTTCGCTTAGAAGGACTCAGAAGCTGCTAGTGGTACATAGTACCTGAGAAGTCCAGGCAACAGGCTCCGAAGCAACCGGAGAACAAAAACAAAGTGTGTCTGTGGCTTGAATTCAGCTGGCATCCAAAAATTGACTTCCTGTGCAGGCTCCTTTGTGAACTAAATCCTTGTTTCAGATCTTAATTTTGTTTTGGCCTCAGGATCCCAGTGCCCACTTTGGGGTCATATTGAGACCAGACTGACTCAGAGGACGGATCCCTCCTGTTGAGTCATCACCCCACTTCCTGAGCACCCAGAGTTTTCTTTAGAGGTCTTCTTCCTATTAAAGCGGCCTCTGGACTTAACCTGAAGGGACTGGAAACTCAGAAAGACGAGAATCGAACATTTGCAGTCCTATTTACATCTGCATTTCATACTTACAGAAAGGCATCTTCCCATCCCCTGAGCAGTTTGTATTAAGGAGAAGTAAACATCTGGGGGGAGAAGAAAACCAGAGCTTCCCGTAAAGATGTAGACACATCTGATTAAAACATTTAAACACTCCCCCAAATGTGCCGCTTCGCTGGCATGTAGACTCTCTCTAAGGAGATACAATGCCATTCAGAGATTTGTAATCAGACCAGGCATGCAAAGATGTCCCTATAAAAATGGAATATATTTTAATTGGTTAGCCTGGCTCAGGTGAAAGATCGGTACCTAAGAACAACGCTTAAGGAATGTCGTAACTCCAAAGCCCTCACAAACGTACGGGGTTGACTCCTTAGCAGAGCAGGGAGCATCATGGCAAAGCACACAGGAACCCATAGCTGTGACAGAGTGGCTGTGACTCTTGGTTGTAATTGATTTTATCCCTGGACAGGAAAGAAGGGACAAGAAACATTTTCTCACATGGTATAAAAAATAAAATCAAGAGGTTTTGTTGTTGCCAGTACAACTATATTTGCCATATTCAGGACGAGCAATATGCTTCAGGATGGGGAGAATCCATTTTAAACCTAAAATAACACAGGCTTTTGAAGTGGAGCCTGCCAGTGTAAAGCTATGGCATTCTGTGTTCCTCAACTGGCTTCCTCCTCTTTTGCTGCCTGACCAGGGATCAGTTCCGTGATTCACTGTCATTTCCTAGCATTTCCTTTTCTCATTTACAAGAGGTCGCAAGAGGACAGTTAAACTGATGATACCCTAGGACAGATCGCATCTACGCAAGGAGCCGCCATGGTCCATTCCCATGAGAAGGGTTTCCAAGAACAATGCACAGAGGAACTCACTCTGCACTGTTCCTTGCTCCACAGAGCCATCCCTGCCCTCCCAGCAGTAGAAAGTGTCCCTTCTGGCTGCAGCCACAGCCAGGCCTCCTGGACCTTCTTACAAAAGGGTTTGTAGCGCAAATGAGAACATAACAAACATCAACCAGAGACTGCCATAGGGGAGCACTCTGTTGGACTTCCAGAGACTTGTTAAATGGTCAGTATTAGAATTGGGTGAACATTCCACTTAAAACATTAAAGTGTCTTATTTTAACCCTGAGTCAGTATGTTGATAGATTTTCATTGCACCCATTTTTTTAAGTAGCTGGGATTATTTATGGGCACATGCCACCACTCCCAGCTTTGGAGGCTTTATGATACAGTGTTTGGAGAGGTTTTTTTAAAAGAGCTTTTTGGTGGAGGGGCAGCTATGAGGAGGAAGTTATACTACATGGAGCATAATTCTCTTAATCTGATTAATGTTTCAACTTATTCAATACCCATTGAATTAGGCAGCTTGCACCTTAAGCATTATTAAAACAAATACATTAAAGTGACAGCAGTGTGGAAGAATTGAAAATCATGGTTACAAAGTTACGCCCAAAATGCACATATGTTTGCATCTACTTCAGTACTTATATTAACTGTGCATCTACTTTATATTACAGAAGTTTTGTTCATCTAACCTGTGCCTGTGCCCCCATCTAGATTGTGAACGTCAGAAATTACTTCTGAATGTGACATGTATCTTCTGTAAACACCTAGCTAAATGCTAATGAGAATTCTGAGAGGCACAGCTCCTTGGATCTGGAAGACTCAGCTCATGACGCCAGTTGAATCACTCTGGTTAGTCAGGGAGTCCGGTTTTACCTGGGTGAATAGCTAACCATGCTTGCTGCCCAGCCATTCTAACTTGCTGGGCAGAGGAAGATGAGTATGTTTGCAATTGGTTAGAACATCCACAAAGATGTTATATACCCAGCTTTGACGACATTGTATCAACTAATCCTGGAAACTACTAATACAGAGAGAAATGTATGCATAGTGTCCATAGACAACAGCAGGGTCATTAAGGTCAGGCAAATTCTGAATAAATACCAGGAGCAAGAAAGGCTAGAGTGTCAAATCTTGGTCACCTTCAGCTGCATCAACCAGCATGCAAGGATGTGTACAATTCCATCATTAGAGGCCTCCAGTGGTCATCAAAACCACACAAGGTGACCCAGCGACTTCCCCAGTATCCCAAAGCCATTTGTGCTGGAGAAAGAACCAGACACCAGGCCTGCTGATTCTCACCCAGCATCACCCTGGTTGAACCATCAGTGCGTGCCGAGATGAGGCTTTATTCCCTTATTTCCCCTGATATCCATACACCTACTCAGAGCTTATCCTGTTTAGGAAAGTCAGCGGGAATTTCCCAAAATGTTACTGCAATCTTTAAACCTGGTGGGACTCCAGCCACGATTTTCAGTGCCCCCCTGACAATTACGGTACTTTTACTGAAGAATCAGAGCATAGAGTAGGAACTTACTCTCACTGGAGATTTCTCTTTCGCTGCTTCATGCTTGCTACTCAGTCATAAGCTTTTAAAAAAATCTATTCATTCTGCCATTCAACAGAAAATGAGTGGTGCTTCTGCAAGCCTGGACCTTCAGTCACCTGGAGGAAACTAGGGATGTGGTTTGAGACTTAGGTGGAGGGGAAGTATGCAAGGAGGGGAGATCTGCTGCAGACCAGGAGTGAGGCTCTCTGTCTCTGGTCTCTAGCTGTGTGCTCTGGAGTGATCTAGGTAGTGTCTGGACCTCGATGTGTCTGACTCTATGAGTTGGAGGAAATAATAGAGCCACTTCATAAGATTAGGGTAGGACTGAGTGATAGGACTTCTCAGGCGCCTTGCCTGTAACGAAGGGTGCATAGCAATGCTGCTACTGCTGTTGCTAGTTGTAGCGAGAGTTGAATTAGAGGGGCATGGAGAGAGAGACCATGGCTTTCAAGCTCAGGAAAGAGCACCTGATGGAAGGTGTAGATCTGAACACCACCATGATCATAAATCGAAACTTCTAATTTCTCTAAGATCAGGGGAGGATAGAAGAAGTATCGAGTACATAATTTAAGGCAAGAGAGAAGACAAAAGGCGTCAAGACAGAAGATGTTAGGGAGCTTAAAGTCCAGGCTGCAGGAGGCAGCCCTGGACGAGGGCCTTACACTTTCTCACTGTCTGGCACAGTAATAGATCTTACACTGCAACCCAGAGTACACACACTGACACTGGAACCACTAAAAGATGTTTCATGACTGAAACACAGGTTGCAGTTCCCAGCAAGAAAACACTGATCCACCCTAATTAGGATACTCACCCAACATCATTCCGTAGTTGCCTTCAGAGCTATCCAGCTGCTTGCAGGTGGGTAGGGGCCATGCTCCCATTCCGCTGATATTTACTGAGCACCTCCCGTGTGTCGTGATTCATTAATCCGGGAGTGGTGTCATGATGAGCATCGTACATGCACTGGAAGACTGGAAACAGGGCGGGAAGTGGCTGAGCTGGCTTAGGGGTCACAAGAGGTGACACTAGGGTGAAGAGAGGAATACAAGGCACAGGCGGGAGGAGGGAGAGTGCAGAGACCCAAGTGCGAGGCAAGAGCCTGCAGGACTGCAGGAGATGTCTTGCATCCCAGGTCTAGGGCTCCAGGAGGGGGAGGGGCCAGACCTTGGAGCACCCTGAAGACCAAGCTGGGCAGGCTGGGCTTTGACCTCGGGATGACAGGGAGCCATGGCAGGGGCGGCAGGCTGAGCACTGCATCTCAGAAGGTCCGTCCGCCATAGTGGACTGCAAAGGAGCGGACAAGGCCAAGAGAGGAAGTAGTGGCAGGCTTCAGCAGAATCCTGGAACACCAATGTGCGCTCGACCATGCACATGGAGAGAAATGGATGGGCAGGGTTTCTACGTGTTGGGTCACCTGGACTAAGTGACCAGTTACAAATGGAGGAATGGGGAAGAGGGAAAAGGAGGCTGTTCACTGGACATTAACACCCAGTTTGGGGGAGGATGGCCATTAAGAAATGGAGCCCAAAGGAGCAGCCTTAGGACCATCAGTGACTAACTGATGAATTGAGACTAGAGCACCTGCCAGCCAGGCGAGTGAGGTGTCTGGCTCTGCCCATGTAAAGCCAGGGGGTGAGCCCGGGTAAGACAGAGCCCAGGCCTGGGTGTTATTGACCTGAAAATAGAACTGGAAGCTGTAGTGGTAGAGGAGCTCTCCTGATAGTGATGGAGAGGAAGGAGTTTTGCAGCCTGGTCTGTATACACGTGTGTGCACACATGCATCTTCACTGCATGTATGCAGGATGGCTTCCTTCTGTCTTGCTTATAAGAAAGCAAATGTTGGCTGTGGTGTTCTGAATTGTCTTTGTGACACAGTAATGCCTCGTGGGATCTAGAGGTGAGAAGAGCTATAATAGTTGAGACCGAGCTTTGGAGGCCTGGCACCAACATTCTGTCTCCTCAGGCTCCTGTTGGATCCCCTTTGTCCACTGAGCTTCCCTTCACGGCATGGCACAGGTCAGGGCAGCATTTTCCAAGGTGCCCCATGATGACTGTGTGCTGTGGATCTCACAGCCGCACCCTGAAGGCAAAACCTGTGGGCAACTCTGTAACACCCTTGTCCCTCTGGAAATTTGCAGCCTATTTTGGCTGGTACATGAAATTCTGAAAAAGTTTTGTAGTGAAAGGAAAAAAAGTTAAACTGTTTCCTGAGGTGGTTTCACTCTTGAAAGCTTTTTTGTACATGGCACCTGTTCACATCTGGAAGAAATAGTGTTCCTTCAGACATACTCTCAGAAACTCAGCATTGGCACGCCAGTGTCCACATCTAAGGTGTTTCAGGGTAAATACAGGCATTTAACATGTCAGACGTTAGGGAGGCATTGGAAGGCAGTGGAATTTGTGTCCAGAAAGAGAATTCAAGGACGTAAAGCTAAAGGAGATGGATGACACAATCTGGTAGAGACCTCTTAGCCCAGTGATTCTGTTAAATCTTCAAAAATGTGTATAGCAAATTGTACTGACAGCACAGATAGAATTTTTTTATAAAAAGCATGGAAAAAGTCATACTTTTCTTCCTCAGCTGAGATCTTCTCTGACAAGAAGGAAAGTGTGTTCAAAAATAATTTCAGTTATAAAATTATAACTATGCAACAGGACACGTATAAGGCATCAGGCTGCAAAAGGAGTAAGGCGCCTGCCCCACAGAGCCTGGGCTCATCTCAGGATAGTGGCTGTGATACATTGCAGGGTTTAATCTCCTTGCGCAATGGTCCTGTAATAGTGTTCATCTGAAAAGCGTGAGGATTTGCTTTAAAAATCCAGCACTTTCTGTTACAGGTTTGTCATTGATCAATTTTGTGGAATTTGAGCATTACTTTCCCTTAAAATGAGGTGAAGAAACATAATGTATTTTTACAGGGATTTCTCCAGGTCAGGATAAAAGTTGCATCTACATTTTTTTTGTGTGTGCAAATGTAGAAAGTGCTGCCTATTCAAATAGTGAGCAGGGCAATCATTATTCATGACTGAATTTTACTGCCATGATTGAAGAGAAGCATTTTTTCACCTTTTTATTACTAACCTCATTTTCATATTTGGTTTTAATGGCCGTAAGTCAGTGACCAAGCTTTGCATTGCCATTTGCATGCAGGGAGACAATGGAAACCGTTTCTGTGCAGGAACGTGGAGGATTCGCTGCTGAGAATCACAGCTGTTTGCTGAGTGGGCGCTGGGGGCGGAGCCTGGGCCCAGGTGTTTTTGTCTCACTCAGACAAGCAGTATGAGGCTCACACTGCGTCTGGGCACCACCTTCTTGTTCCATTGCGTTAGAGAATACACAAGCCGGCAGAGGAAACAGAAGAGCCTGCCTTCCAAAGCACAAAAGGCGTTGTTTCTCTTGCCTCACTTTGTGTTGAAGCCAGCGCAATAGACATTTTCTTGAAGTCCTACTGATACAGGGGAAAGAAACTCCCAGTCTGAAAGATACCTGGGACGAGTCCGTGTTCTCTAAAATCAAAGAATGAATTTTAGGAACAACGGAGGTTACGAGCAGAATATATTTATGGGGGAAAGCAAGCTTCTGTTCAAGAGAGACAGAAAGGTCCTCAAATGGGTTGCCAAAGACCCTACCTTTTTAGGAACTTTTATAGAGCAAATCCACGTTGCGAGGCAGATCCAAGGTGGGAAACGTCGGGAAGTCTCAAGGTGGGCATGAGGTGGGACAAAAGTATGGTCAACCAATAAGATTACAAGTATAATTGCTCAGGTTAATTTATTCAGTTGGGATCAAATAGGGGAGCAAAGCGCATAGCAAGCAGGCCTGAATACAGAACAGAGGCTTTCCTGTAGGAGTTGGGTTAATGACTCTTCCTGGCTTTTTCAAGGTGATAGAGACCTATTTAGAATACCAACCCCTGGTATTTATCCTCTGGCAAGTATATGGGTGCATTTGTTTCATCTTTTGTCTTGAGGTCTGGCTCTCGGCTGGAGGTGCGCCCAGCACCTGTCTTCTGCACTGGCTCCTTCGGGGGCCTAGCCCTATCTGACTGCCTATAATATTTCTCACTTAACTGCCTACAGCACGAGGACAGTGTAATGCTAAATGCAAGTGTAACGTAATTTCAAGAAAAGAAAACTGGTTACTTTCAAACCTTCCTTTTTAATGACTTGTAGCAAGCCCTCTCGTTGACTTATTATGCTTGTCACCTCCATGGGAAAGATAATTAACTGGTCCTTAAGAAGTGATCTGCCTACAGGGGCCAGCTTTTACGTATAGCACATTTCCAAATCAGAGCAGCTAATAAACCTGGGAACGTTTATCTTTAGACTGTGACCTAACAGTAAGCAAAAGGAGTTTCGTGATAGGGGAGCTGTTAAGTAGTGAGAGTGGGAAAGAAGAAAGGGAAAGGAGAGAAAGGGCATTGAGCGGAGCATCGCTTGAGCTCTTGAACACCCTCCACATGCTGTACCAGCTGTCTTCCGTTCCTGTTCCCGGCCAGGACCGCTTTCCGCCATTGTGTGTGTCCCCACTGCAACATGAATTCATTGTCCGTAGTGAGCACACGGGACACTGTCACATCCAGCTCCCTCTGGAGTAACTCAGCTTTTTCCAGGTCTCCCCTGTGCTTAAAATAAACATCCTCTGAAAGTGTGTTCTGCTACCCCAGGATGGGCTGGTGTTCCCAGCACACTCCCCAGCGGAGCTTTCCTGCTGGAACCGAGGACTTCAGAGTTGGCGCAGTGCTTATTGGCTGCTCACGAGAACAGAGCCCTGCAGCTGGTTGCGTGGTCTCCTTCACAACCTAGAGAGTTGGTTCTCCCCAGTGTAAACAGATCCTAGCGATATTTCCCGTTTATCCCAGCACAAGGCTGCCATCAGATAAAGTGTTGGCTTAGCAAACACATTTGCTTTCCAGACCAGAATGGATCACAGCTTAGCATGACCTCTTCTACTTCCAGAAAAACATTTTTCCCCCAGTGGGCGGGCACTCCATTCATTGTTCAGCAGTCAGCAGCACAGAAATGCAGTGATAGCAAATGTAGAGGGAGAGGACTTGCTGCCCATTAGATAACCAATGGCCAGGAGGCTGCCTCTGCCAGGGCCTCACTTGCCGCCTCCCACGGCCACACAGCTGGCTGGGTCGCTAGAGGTCACGTGCATACTTCCTGGACAGACTCACTTGGGACAGAGTTTCTCCAGGATGAGAGGAAGCAGCCAAGGTGAGGACCACATTGAGACTTATAGCAACTGTGCCTGTAAATCTCCCACTTCGGGCTACTTGGCCTTTGGCCTGTTTGTTTTGCCTGTTCATTCCCTGGGCATCTGCTAGATACCGATCTCTTTCCTCTTACCCACTGTACCGCTGGGAAACTGTCCCACCAGATGTCCTGTGGTCTCACTGGCCTCTAATCCCTACGGTACTTACCCTGCTGGCAGTTCTGCATGGGCCCAATCCCGGGGAATTGCTCTGGTGCAAAGCCACCAGAGGCCATGGTCATCGGCCACGCACATGGCCCAGGTGAACAAGATCCTGAGAGTTATCACTGCACACACGTGGAATTGATGTGGGTTGACTGCAGTGTCCTTGTTGGATCTTTCGCATCTCACAGCATCCCTGTAGACATCTTTCAAGCCCAGAGTCCTTAGCCAGCCTGCTTACCAAAGCATCCTTCCTTCCCTCTTTAAACTTGGGGCAGAATATCCACCTCTCTTTCACTGTAGGCTTTATTGTAACTACGTATTGCTGTATTTTCATCTTGTACAACTTCAGGACTAGGTAGTCAGCCCAGGTGGTGTTTTCAGCTTTGTTGCACCTAGTCTCAGGTAGTGATACTCCTGTTGCCACCTTAGCCAGTAGCCCAGAGATCCTTCTTTAATCAGTGTTCACTGACAGCCTCCATAAAGACAGAGGACAGACAGTCCTGTCCTTGGGGAGATAACACAGGAGGCAGACATGAAACATATGCACGGGCTGATCAGTATATACAGTGAATATTTAATTTTTTTTTTTTTAATTTTATTACAGCTGGGGATATAGCTCAGTGGCACAGTGCCTGCCTGGCAAGTGCAAGGTCCTGAATTCCATTCCTGGTTCAAAAAAAAAAAAAATTATTACAGTAAAAGACACACCACTATTAATTCCCTTCAAAGCACTCCCCCTCTTTTTGAACACATATCCCATCATTCTTGCCACTTTCTGAAGCAGTTCTGCAAGTTCTGTGTCATAAGAGTCTTTACAAGGTATACTGAAAATACAGTGACTGCTGTTGCTGGGAAACAACCAATGGAAAGGCAGGCTCATAAAAACATTATGGTGCGCCTCTTCTACCTTATTCCCTGGGCCTGGCACCGTGCGACTTCTGGCTCTTCTCCAAGGTCAAAATCGCCAGGAAAAGTAAACATTTTGAATCAATTCAGAGCATCAGGGCAGCCGTGACAGTGTAACTGAAGACACTCACAAAAGGGGATGTCCAGAACTGCTTCAGAAGGTGGCAAGAATGATGGGATAAGTGTGTTCAAAATGAAGGGAATATTTTCTTGGTGGTGGTAGTGGGAAGTTAATGGCAATGTGTCTTTTACCATAATAATTATTTTAAATGAGACATTCATCATGTTTTTTGATCACACCCTATCTGTATTGACTCTCACCCTCCTTTTCAACCACCATCATGGGTCTTGCAGGAACTCCAGTGCCAGGAGTTACCTTCTGATTCCAGTCTTGCCAATCTCATCCTGCCGTGCACGTCCCTACCAGATCAGTCTTTACGTGCTGTGTGTACGCTCAAACCTGCAGTCTCTGTCATCAGTTACATTGGGTCTGAACTCCCCTGGCTGGTACCAGCCCTCTCATGTAGACTGTAGACTTCATTTCACTGCACTGCCCAGCACCCTTGTGTAAGCTCAGAGCAGCTGAGCTCAGTCCCTCCTGCAACCCGACGCAGAGCCCACCTTACTGTGCAGACCCAGGGACTCTTCCCTGTCTTCCCCAGCACATGCAGCTGGCTGTCATCACTTTTTCCATTGCATGCTTCTGATTATGGTTGTAGCCTTCATGAGGTAGGGCTCATCTTTTAAACCCCTTTCATGTGCTCCGTAGTCCTTGCTTTAGGTAGCACCGGGCACCTAACAGATTGGGAACAAATTCTTGACAAGTGATTGCCGCATGGGCCGGTTGCACTGTGGCACCTGCGAGGCAGAATCTTGGTGGAGGAAGGGAAGAGTGACAGGGTAGGAGGAGACACTCAACTTCATGAGTTTTCAGTGGAAGCTGCTTTTGAAAATGTAAAGCCAGTACTCCGGAGCACACACAGTGTACATTTCCTCCTAAGCTATCAGATTAATGAAGATGAATATTGAATAATGAAAAGTTAGATTTTGCTTAGCTCCTGACTAAGTTGCTGCATTTATTCAAAACCGGTGTTTACTCATTTTTAAGTGAATTATTTTTAATAGAAAAAGAAAAATTAGGGCTTATTAAAGCTAGAGGGCCCTGGCAAACCAGCAGAGGGATTTGGTAGAGAGGATGCTTTTAGAATAAATTCATTAAGTATATAATTTTGTTTTTTTTTTTTAAGGAAATCACAAAGTAGCTATTGCAGTTCCTCTTTGTGCACCTCTAGCCTCCCCATGGACCACAGAAATTAAATCTCAGGCATTGGGGGTCAGCACGGTCACTTCTGGAAGACTGAGCTCATCCACCCTGGAGTTAGGGCCCTTCCTGTTCCCTCCAGATCACATGAAGGGGCTTTGCGACTCTGACCTAGATGACCAAAAAGTAGCGTTTGATCTGAATCTGTCCATAGGCAGATTCCAGAAGATTTTTAGATGTTCCTGAGGCCTTCGTGGCCGCTATTCAGTATGCTCGGAGCCAGAACTCCATCCTGAGGTCCCCTGGGGCCTGGGGACCCTGATGTGACAGGGCTTCCAGTTGAGGATTCACACGTCTGCACCATCCCATCTCACTCGTTTGGGGGTAATGAAGCTTAATGCTTTGCCTGCATTGATGCATAATGTTCGTGAACCCTAAAATCTGTCCTGCAGGAGAGCTTTCAGGGAACATTCCTGTTTTACGGAGGATATTGAATCTCAGAGAGATTTTCATGTGCCAAAGGTACACTGCTAAAATGTAGAGAAACAGTTGTAACCCCAGTGGTGCATGGGCTTTCCATCTCATTTGGCTGGATTTAGAGGCCAGACTCCTACAAGCCCCCTTCTTCCTGACTTTCACAAGAGCTAAAAACTCTTACACCTTTGGGGTTTCAAGAGGATCAAATGAAATGTGAAAACTTACAAGAAAATGCCCAGCACAGACCCCTATGCACACAGGAGGGTCCTTGCAAATAGCTGGCTCTTCATGCAGCTCAGCTCTGTTTTTTCAAATGTAAATGTAAATGCAGTTTCTTTAAAATGTAATTTTATGAAAAGAGAGAAAAAAGAGCCAGTGAAGAAGTGATTTGGTCTCATTCCAGGTATATTTTAAGGTTCTCTCCCTTCTCAATACTTACAGCCAATGTCAACAAATACTTAGTTTGTCTAATCTTTTTGTGGTCTGCATAGAAGGTGGGTTGGGTGTTTTTCAAACTTGGGACTTCCTGTTTTTCCCTGATCACTGTTTTTCTCTTTGAATTCTTCAATGTTTGCATCAGCCGAGAAAACATGTAACCAGTCATATGGGTCCATTCTCAAGGTCCATATGTATTTGAGAGGATTAAAAACTAGGTGATAATATGGCTTGTCATATTTTACCTGTCTAGTGTACTTTCATCTTCGCTTGAAAGTAAATAAAATAAACATTTTTGCTCCATAGTTTTAGAAAGACTAGGGAGAGACTCTTTATGCATCTTACCTTATAAAGAAATGTCATGTTTTATATTGTGGATTTGGAAGGTATAAGAAAACTTTAGCCTTTCAAAAACTAAAACAGACTACATTGTCAGAGGTGCTCACTTTACACCTCATTTTTCTTGATTTCTCTTACTATTTTTTATCCTTAAAGTCTAGTTTTAAAAACGTACATTTAGTTATTTTGAAATGTGACAAAGAAGCCCGGGAGATTCCCTTTGTGGGTAAAACAGGAAGGAATGTTGACCGTATTCTATAGTGTTAAGTATCTCCTGCCCAGCCAAAATACTAAACACTTCAGAAAATTTCTGGCTGGACACACCTTAGAAGAAGTGCTTAACTTTTTTATCCCCACTACTCTAGAAGCAAAATGAGAGTTAGAGAAACTGCACTGGAGCCAAAGGTGATACCACACTATTAAACCTGCTTTCCAAAAAAGTGCATTTAAGCCAGAAGAAGCCTCTGAGAGGGGCCTGGTGACATAATGCTAACAGTGAGGTAGGAATGATTTTTACGTTCTTAAATAAAAGCTGCTGTATATGATGCCAAGTGAGTTTAGATGCAGTGATACCCAGAGAGGCCCAGGTCCACCATAGCCTGTGATACTCTTTTTTTTCTCTCTTTTTTGCCCAGTTATTTAGCAGGGCACATTGCATCAACCTCTGTCCCAAAGGTCCCTTTCCTACCCATTTTCTTCCTGGGTAGTGGGTCTGGTCATCCTGCGTGGATACATCGGAGCGTCATTCAGTGATGGTCCTGTGCTCCCTTCTCTTCTCTTCTTCCCGTCTTCTCCATCTTTAGAAAGAAAAGACCCAGTCAAAAAATAGGCAGCAAAATGAGTTGACGCTTCACAGGTGCCGTACAAATGACCAGTAAATATGTGAAGAAATGCTCACCATCACTGGCTGTTAGAGAAATGCAAATTAAAACAACACTGAGATTCCATCTCACCCCAGAAAGAATGGCTATCGTCAAAAACTCAACCAGTAACAAATGCTGGCGAGGCTGCAGGGGGAAGTGGAACCCTTCTGTACTGTTGATGGGAATGTAAACTAATACAACCACTATGGAAATCAGTATGGAGATTCCTCAAAGACTGAAACTAGGAATTCTGTTTGACCCAGCTATTCCCCTTCTAGGTATCTTCCTGAAAGAATTAGACACATCCTCTTACAGAGATAAGTTAAGTGAAATAAATCAGATGCACAAACTTAAATATCACATTGTTTCTCTTATATGAGAAGCCCAGACTAAAAATAAAGAGCAAAATGAAATAGATACTAGGAAGCTGGATCATTCTCAGCAGGGGAGGGGATCAAGAGATGGAGGGAGAAGGAGAGAGCGAAGGGATAATGGAGTAAAACAAGGAATTGGGATGTGTCATGTACATGTACCAACTCCACCAAAGGAGTGTAAACGTCATATACCACACACGTACTAATGAGCTAAAATAATAGAGAAAAGAACTATGTAAATAGACTGAGTATGGTCTGAGTATCTGCCTGACACTGAGCTGTTTATGGACACACGTGCGCAAGACAGTGGCCGTACAAAGTTTACAGTCCATGTGGCCCTGGTATCATGCTCATTGCTCAGTAGCAAACACAGTGACAGGCAAATATACCATACACACCGCACATGTCTGAATGGGTGACATGGCTCGCTGAGTAAGGAATGACCACAGTACTGTGCCCCGAGCAGGTGCTTTTGAGAGGGCTTGTGAGAGGACCTTCCTGGCAGAGGAATGACTAGACGTGGTTCTAAGATGGGCAGAGGGTAACAAGGAGACATTCAGCTGGGTTGAGGTAACAGCAATGAAATCAGAAGCTTGGGCTTCATAATCTAGAGTTTTAACAAGTGTGGTGCTAGGAAAAAGTGTGTGCTTTGTTCTGTTTCTGAAAGTCCAGGAAGCCTTCTTGACCGCCAGAGTGGCTGAAAGTCTTCGTGCTTGGAAGACTGTATTATAATTGTATTACCTATTTGTAAACAAGTTATAATTACTGCTGACATTAAAGAGAGGAGAGGCCATGAGGAGCTTAAACAGGTCATAGCAGGCAGGGGAGCTGAACAGAGAGGGCTCCTCTTTTCTCATGCCCAAAGGTGTTGAAACCTCACAGATATCTTTCAGCCAGCACACAGCTCCTAGTATTCATCTTGGCATTTAAAAATCATCTGAGGCCACTATGTTTTTTTAAGCAAGATGAGCAGGAAGTTGTCTGCTTAGGGATAACATCCTAGGTGATCGCTCAGAGCGTGCCAATGGCATATCAACTTTTGCACTGCAGGGTTCTGGGGCTTTGCATCCTAGGAATTTAGGTATTTTTAATTTATGTTGTGTGCCTTTCTGTCATCTTAAATCAATAAAAGTTCTGCTCTTTTAGTAAGTAAAGCAGTACCGATGTGTGTGGAGTTAGTAATTTGCCTCTTTCTGCCCCCATGTTTCCTAAAATAGCCAATATTAACAACTTGGTGTATGTCACTGTCCAAGTCTCTGCTTATGCAAATATATTTGCACATTTTTTGAGAGTCTTTTTTTTTCCACTTTCAATCTTGATTTCATTATTTTAATTTTAGAGAGAATAATAAAAACAAGAACAATAGCAAAATACCAACAGCATAGGCAAAAAAAAAAAAAAGCAAAAATAATGAAAATGATGCAGGGTTTCAGAACAAAATGACAGGAATTAACAGTGGCTATTATATTACATATTGTTATCTTCAACAAAGTTGCTCAGATTACCAGATGTAAGAAAGCAAGATTGACCAAACCATTAAAGAGAATAAAAAATAGAAACCAAAAAAAAAAAACAGTAGAAACAATACAGAGTTTCACTAGACAAGATGGTAGGAATTCACCAGTGGTTATTATATTGCACATTGTTGTCTTCAAATTAGTTGTTCAGATTACCAGATGTAAGCATGCAAAATTGGTTTAAAAAATAGGCATTAACTGTTCCTTTCAATGAACCATTAGACATCAGCAGTACAGTTATGCCAGCCATCTTTCTATATACATGTATTTTTTTAACCAGTCAGGATGTACTATTTCTTAAGGTGCAGTTTATTTCTGCCCAGCAGTGCATCATGGGCTTCCCACTAGCTCAGTACATTCAGTTTTGCTTTGTGCTCTGCATGTAATACTCCCCTGTACCATAATTATTTAGCCTGGCCCATCTTGGTGGACATCGAGGCCAGCTGTCTGCCATTACAAAGGCTGCTTTAAAGGACACCTTTGTGTGTTTATCATTATGTGCTAGTAGTTTGTTAGACAGATTTCTAAAGGGGAATCACTGGGTCAAGGAGGTTGCTGCACTGTTAATACCTCTTGACGTGTCCTTTTTCCTCAAAGCTCCAGCAGTTTATGCACCTGGCAAAACTACACAGGGTTTTGCATTATGCCTTATCTTTGCTAGTGCTAGATTTTATCCATTGTTTTAATTTGTGTTAATCTGATTGCAATCTTGTTTCAAATTTATTTCCCTGACATGTTGAGGTACAGTACCTCTGCATGTATGCATGTCCCCTGATGTCCCTCCTTCTGTGAGCACTCTCTCTGGGGCTGACTTGAGGGATGCTTTTCTCCTATATGAAGTTAAAAATTGCTTTGCCTAATTCTAAGCCAAAACTCAAACTGCTGGAGTGAAACTGCATTTCATTTACAGGTGAATCCAGAAAGATCTCTGACATGTTCCTGACATGTTCTCATCAAAAAACACAGTTTGTGTCCCCGTTTATTTGGGCCTTGTTGTAAATATGTCAACAGAATGGTACGGGTTTTTAAGAGTACTTGTTGAATTATTCCAAAGAATTTTGTAGCTTTTTCTGTCTTGTAATGGGAAAGAGGCAGTTGATTAATCTGATGTTATTCTGATGAGTTAATCAGTCTAAGACGCAGTCCATCAGAAATGGAGAGAGGAAATGGACTTTGAGTTTTCTCTTTTCCTTGACATTGATTACTTTTAAGTAATAAACATACAGAAGGGGGTTTCATTAAAGAATACCAAGAGTGCTAATCTCCCAGCACACATTAATGTAAATACTTTCCTAAGTGATGCTTTAACATAATTTCAATTTGAGCTGGTAAGATTTAATGCTCACCTAATTAGTGCTTTTTACTTGTGGATCTCCACATTGAGTAGAAGTCTCACAGGGCTTATAGAGGCTTAAATAACCCTGATTTGGCAGTGGGTATTTGTAGGGTAGCTTTGCTGTCTGATTTCAGCCTTCAGCTTTCAGAAAGATGAACAGAAACTAAGAAAAACCTAAGCCCACCCCACATGGAAGATTCAGAGCCATGTCCAGAACTGCTACAGAAGTGTTGGGCATGGCCCACAGACCTTGCTGCAACCAGGTGGGGCCAGACTGCTCTCCTGCTGTCTGTGGGGACAGCACCACAGTCTTCCTCTGTGTGGAGTCATCAGGGCCTCAGATGGAATTGTACCAACTTCAACATATGCGTGTTCCAGGGACTGACCCCTCTGTGTCAGTGAAAATTACAGGGCAGAGAAGGACATAGCACTGAGTGTCTTTCCTTTCCTTTTCTTTGGGGATCTCCCTGGAAACCTTCGTCAAAGGGTCTTTATTATGCTGCAAGACCTGTAGGACTTCTTTGTCCAGAATGTGTAGTACTGATCTGGCATCTGTCACAAAATATTATGACCCTGCTCCTTATTCCATCCTACAGGGAAAATAGTTTTAACTCAACCTAGCATAGGCTCTGTATAAGGACCTCCCATTCCCAAAAGAAAGAGCTGTAACATAACCATTTCCTGTAGTTGTAATTATTTTTTACACGTAAATGTATTCACATGTCATGCATCATTTCTGTGTGAGACACAGAGACTCCTTCCCCTGCTCTGCCAGACTGATGATAATGAAGAGATGTCTCTCTGTCCCTGCCCAGCCCCTCCCTGGCTTCCCTCTGGTGTTCCTGGGAGGAAGAGCCAGCACCAGCCCAGCAGCATCACTAAGTCTGGTCTGGGCAGCACCATATATGAACCAAAAACCTTGGGCAAGGTGTGACATCTCTTTAAGCATTGGTTTCCTTACCCACAACTTGAGAATTTTCAATATTCAATGTGTTATAACATTGTTAAAGAAAAACAAACGAGATAAAATGTGATGTCATGTCCAAGTGTTTGTGGTACCACTTATGCAAGAGGTTGTTATTCTTCGTGTGATCCATAAATCCACAAATGTTCCTGGAAAGAATTGTCAGATTGCACCAGAGGATATGCTTTCTCACTGGGCAGTATCCTTCCAAAGTCATGAGAGCAAAATGAGTCCTCGTCGTCCCTTCACCACCATAGGTGAAAAGACAAAAGCCAGAGGATTTTGTAACTCTCAGGGCTACACTGATTTTCAAAGAGATAGGACCTGGTCAGTAGTGAATCTATATTTACAGGAGGAAATTTAGCCCATGGATGTACTATTTCATACACGTGTTCATGTGTTCATTTTTCTAGCTTTGGAAATTTCCAAAGCACTTCAGTTTTATCCACATGATTCTCTGGGTTATTAGTCCATTGTGTCACTGTTTTACGTGAAAAGTAGTAGGTGTAAAGCATGGTCATAAATGCAAAGACGACATAAATTCAGGGCATGTAACTCTGAAGTCTCTGCTGCAGCTAATGACACCACCTGACACTTTCCAGATTTGCTTATGCCACGATGATGTCCTTTGTCCTTTCCTCTATTGTGTTTCCAACAGCTTAATTCATCAAGATGATTTTACTTTACCTAGAATAACTGTAAATCAGTCATGTAAGCCAGTAACAGCAGGAGGGAGATGGGGCAGTAGGAGTTGGGGGTAGGGAGGTTATGACAAGCCTCGTGTCCTTACATATGGACAGTGTTACTGATTCCTAATGGGCTGGGCTTCGTAAGGCTCCTTGTGGGCCAAATGAACCAACTTGCTGATTGACTAATTTTTGCTCTTTCTCTGTCACCTCTCAGTCAAAGTAATAGGCCAGGCCCTTAGAATCATCCCCAAGACGTGATGTGTGCCAGATACATAAATGCCAACAGTGAGTCCTAACTGGACCCCCACACAGAAGTGAGACTCATACCATTAGAAACATTAGATGAGCTAAACATACTGAGACAACACAGCAGCCATGTGTAAAAGCCGCTTATAAGCACTTCTGTCCGCACCTTGTTGCCGTAGAATCTCTTAGCATCCCCTCACCGCTGGCGATGGCTGAGCATGCGCTAAGCTCTGCCAGTTGACCCTGTGCAGCTGCATTCGAAGATTTCAAACACTCGCTGAGCTGCTGCATAGTGCTGATTGCAGGACATAATTGAGCTGGTTCCTTTTATTCTCAATTTTCTTGGCATGGCTTTGAGGAGTGATGTCCTCATCATTCACACTCAGTTCCTCCTCTGCATTCACATCTGTCACATGGGACTTTTAAAAAAAATAACCTTTACTTTAGGATCTTTGGGATTTTGTAAAAAGTAGTCTCTGCCCAGAAGTTCCCTTTGATCTGACAGTCCTCTTAAAGTATTGGTAGTGGGCAGAATTTGGTGTCGACTGCAGTATCTAAATCAAAATGAAAGGAAGGTCTGGTGTAGCGTAGGAAAGCGAGGCATAGGATCACAGGCTCTGAGGGGGAGTCTTCTCCCAGCTTCACATCCACCTGGACAGCTGACTTGCCTCTCATGCACTGGTTTTTTCATGAGCAAGCTGGGAAATAATAAGCTCCCCTCACAACAGCATCAAGGGAAGTAAAGATCTCGGAACAGTGTCTGCTACCATGCGGGCAGTGCCAGTGCTGTCATGTTTTCATCATCACCATTATCCTGGTCACTGGATTTCATAAGATCCAAATACAAATGGCCTTCCCTTTCCCTCACCTTATTACGAATGTGTTTGTAGTGGTCAATGGAAGGGCTAGGGGGTTAGCTCTGTGTGGAGCGCTTGCCCAGCATATCAGTGACCATGGGTTCAATCCCCAACACTGAAAGGAATAAAAGGAATGGAAGACAGTAGATACCTCTCTCGGTATTGCAGTTACATCAGGAAAAGGTGTAGAGATTCAGAGCTGCTTAGAGATCCCCAGCCAAGGTTAAGGTACTAGAGCAATCCAGAAAACAGTTGTAACCAAGCAGGGAGAGTAAGTATAAAGACCTGCTAGAAAGACTTCCAAGATCCCAGAGTTAATCTTTTATTCCAGACTGTTACTTATGGAGTTCTTATTGTTGCAAAACTCAGTTCTGAAGTGAATGGACGTGATCTTGACATTTCAGCCAGGAAATACCATTTGGGACACATGTATCTTTATAAATATAAAAAGTGTAGTAGAAAATATGGGGATTTTGATAACAGTAAGAAATGTGAGTATTTCAGTAAAATGGAAAGTGTCACAACAAGGTGAGGAATAAGTAAAGTCTCTCAAATGGCACAGCCAGCCTTTAGTTTTTTTAAAGGACACTAGAAGTTTCATGGTACATTTGCTTCTTTGTCAGACTTCTGCCATCTTGGATTAAAGTTAAGTTCAGTCAGGTGAATAAGGTTCGTGTTTACATGAAAAGGAGGACCCTCTAGTCCAGTCAACAGGACTAGAGGAGGACCCAGTGACACTAAAATTTATCCTTAACAAGCAAGCCTACCTTCAAATTAAGAAGACAGTTCCCCAAAACGCTTTTTATTTCCCTAGACATTTCCTCTCCTGAGGAAACCATCAGGAGAAAATTGAGTTAGCCAGACTTTGTCAAGCTACCTCTTGGTAGTTCGTCTATATCCTTTACAAAAACTCATCTCCAGGTTTGTGAAGTGACAGAAAAAATCCAGTATCATATTTTGGCTTGCCCTGGGTCATCTCAGGGTTTTCAGGAAGCTCTAAATATGGACAGCACTGCACAAAACAGTAACCCTGATGTCTGAAGGGACCGGACTCCATTTGACTGTTGCTGCCTCTAAACCACAGCCCCGCGCGTGTGTGGGTGTCAGGTTCTTGGCAAGAGTGTCAGCTACACAGAGCGGGGCTGTCTCGTTGAGAGCAGTATAGATCCTTGAGAAAATAAAATGTAGTTGGAAAACTACCGGGAAGACAAATGATCTAATTTAACCCAAACCACTTTTTAAAATACAAACAGAACAATAACAGTGGAAAATTACAGGAGCCAGAATCCTGGCGAGGGTGGCAATCCAAGATGGCCGCTGGCCCACGTCTTTGGAGGAAGCCGTTCACAGACACAGGTGACTGTGCCAAGATGCGTGCTCCTGAGCTGTGTACACTGCCACAGAGGATTTTTTAAACTGTATTTCACCTGCTGCAATAGTCAGCTTACTTCGTGTCATAATAAGAGTAGCAGAAAGATTGAAGCTGTGGGCCGAGGAGTCATCTTTTATCAAAGGGATGGAAGACAGTCTGGGCTGTTTCCTAGTGAGACAAAATGATTGCCCAGACCTTAGGTCTCTGGTTTCTCTAATCCAGACGAGGCAAGTGAAAGAAAGATTCCTCTTACTAAAAATAAAAAATGAGACTCTCAGTATTTCGTATAAGCGTCTCTTGCTATTTTAGGAAATAGTACCAGTTTCCAACGGGAATTTGAAAATCCATTTCCCTGTGAGCAACACGGTGGCCTTCTCATCCATATAGACATGGGTGTCAGGTATAGGATCAGGCCCCAGGTACAGGACTGGCACTTCCTGAACTGCACAGCCATCTCCCTTGAATACCCTGTCCCTTCACAGGTGCCCATCTTTCGGAATATAGGCATCACCTCCCTGGCACCATCCATGGCACTCAGCTGTTACCAGGGTTCTTTCAGCTTCTGCAGGGTCAAAAAAGGTGGTCTTGTCTTCTGCATGGAAATCTGATTTTCTTCTAACCACACCCAACTTCTGCTGTAGGGTTTGACTCCATAAGGGGCAGTTTAACCTGTGCCCTCATGAACATCCAAATGAAGTGAGAGGTGTCAGAAAAGCTTGGCTTAAGCTTTAAACTTGTGAGGTTAATTCAGTGGCCCCAGCCCATGTGTTATCTGTGTCTGTCTATAGTCACGCAGCCCCTGGGTGCGTGGTGTGACATGGTAGGAATAACAGCAGAAGCTCCTGCCCGTCCACTCAGAAAACATCAGAATGACAAGGACACGTGCAGTGCTGTCATCACTGCGTATTTCAAGTACTTAGATTCTACTGAAAATGGTTTAGCTTTTTTAAGCCAGAAATTTAAGCCTACATTTGGAAGATTTTTGTTCACGAATGACCAGATGTCAGTTACAGATCACAGTAACACACAAATCTGTTCTCGCATGGAGTTCGGGCATTCTTGGTGTAAGTAGAGCAGGAAAAAATGACAAATAAGCCCAGTCCCTGCCTCATGGGGTTAACCGACAGTGAGACGGGCTGTAGCGTGGCCACAGCTCGGCCTGGTGAGGGCAGTGAGGAGTTCGGGATCCCACAGGGCGCTGCAGAGCACAGAGGATGGAGGTGGGAGAGAGGCAGGATGGAGTCCAGAGGAAGTTTCCTTTTGAGATGTATGAGACGTCTGCAGCATGAACCTTGCCAGGAAGGAACCAGTCAAGTAGCAAAGATCAGAGGAATAGGAGAGGAAGACAGTGAGTTTGAAGAAAACTCCTGAGAGGATTAGAGAAACGTACCTGCCCAGCCCCCGACGCCCAGCCTCAGGCCTCCCTGGTCAGACTGGCCTTGCCCTTGGAATAAGGCCGAGGAGGTGAGGAAGGGTTTGGAACGGGTATGTTTTGTTGCATTCTACTGTTTTAGGGAGAGAAACAAGAAATTTAGTCTCTATCTGAAGAGTTCCTTATAGCAGATGAAGTAAGAGGCGAGCTTATCTGCAGCACAGGACGGAAGCCTGTGGTCCCAAAACACAGCTGAGCGAAGGGAGTGGGGAAGACCAGAAGCTGACCGAGCAGCCACAAGCCCCAAGAGGTTGGAGACTGTGTTGTGGCAGCGGCAGACCGCTGTGAGTGTGAGTCGGGTAGCTCGAAAAGCCCAAGCAGAAGTCTGCAAATAGAGCTAAGAGCAGAAGAAGTGAGCGCTGGGTTAGAGACTTGCAGTCGGTTGTGGGCATCGTTAGAGTGTGGCCAGAGAGGTGACCGGGAGATGTAGGCCAGAAGGGACAAAGGAGGGAAGAAGAGAAAACAAGAGAAGCGGAAAGAGAAGGGAGCGATGAATTTCCTACAGAGAGAGCTGGCACCGCAGAAGATGGTAGCACGTGGCTGGGTTTTCCTTGAAATTTTTGTGGTGGAACAACTCTTAAGACAGTGAAAGCAAAAGTGTGGCCACAGAGAGCAGGGTGCTAGAGCTGAGGAGAGAAGGTCAGTGGCACAGGGCAGGTTGAACAACCGTGAGCTCTTAGTGGGATGGGACATACCGCTCTTGAAACTCCCCTTCCTCCAGAGCTGAGGTGTCGGGGAGACTATGAGGCGTGCAGCAGGACGCCCCGTTAAAATTACAGGGGCCAGAGCGGACTGAACTTCCCTGTTTAGAACCCTATGGGGCATCTCTTAGGGAGGTGAAATCAGATGGAAATGTGTTAGGTGCTATGAGTGTTGAAGCAGGAGGGAGCTTGTAGAAAAGCAGAGTGGCGGAAGCAGCCCTGGAGAGCCAGGATGCTCCCCAACCCAGAACAGGAGGGATAGGGCTGCCCCACACAGTGCAGCTGAGCCGCCCTTCCCGTGCACACACCACCCTCTTCACCCAACACGGGCGCGCTCCTCTGGCCCCTTCCAGAATTTCTCCTGGGAGACCTGGCAGCAGCCAAGGGCTGCGCAGGGTCATTCTAGGGAAGGAGAGAGCTTGGCTGAGTTTGGCCGAAGCATGGAGCGCTTACTCCTGGAGCAGCACTTCCGGGCTCTCATCTAGGACTTACAGCCGTGGCTGAAGCCACAGGGAGGACAGGAAAGGAATACTGTCGTCCCAGCAGTGCACCCCTGTGACAGAGGCCGTGGCTGTGGCCCACTGGCTCAGCTTTGTACTGAGCTCGGACAAACCACCTGCCTGCCCGTCAGTGCCTGAGGGGGCCCCAGCCTGGAGATGTGAGGACTGAGGGAGAAAGGGTCTCCGCACGGCCCAAGCCTGGGGGCACGACCTCTTCCCCCTCGCCAGGGCTGCTGTGCTAACTCCAGCAGAAAACAGCAGGCAGGGTGCGGGAAGTTGGCGCCTTGTCCCAGAGAATCTCAGTCTACAGAATGAGCAGTTTTTCTGGTCTCCAGATCCCACAGTTAAAATGTCAGGAACTCTTTTAGGATTTACTGGTGTAGACAGTGCATACCAGTGAGATCATTTCTTACCTGTGGGATTTTGTAGTCATTTCCCTGGGGGCTATAGTTTTTAATATCCTGTGGTTTTTGCAAAGAAAAAAAAAACGGTTGCTGTGGGAAAAAAAAAAAAAATCAGGCAGCAGAATACCATGAGCGGAAGGTGCCGGGGGACACAAAGGCGCATGTGACCCGCTCGAAGTTGTCTGGAAGCAGATGTGTATTTAAGGCTGACACTCCACGCTGCTGGGAATGGAGTTCTGAAACATGAAAGAGCCCGTGCTGCACTCGGGAGCCGGAAAGCTGTGGCTTCATGTTTACGGATCTGGGCTGTTAGAAAGCCCATGAACTTGCCTTTGCAGAGCAGGTCAACGGCTGTGCTTGTGAGTGGCTTGAACCAGAAGTCCGCCTCAAGGCCGCACTCATTCCAAAGTCATCCCAGTCACTTTGGGAGCTGAATCTCAGGACCGTAGCTAGGCCTGTTTCCCCACACAGCAGCTGTTCTTAGTCTCGGCTAGAGGCACAGCCATGTCGGGGTGGCGTCCCCAGAAGAGCGCGAGGTCGCCAGTTAGGGCTGAACTGCAGCCCAGGCCCACACGCACAGCAGCAGTCTGCACAGCCTTGGTGCGTTGGGGTTGATCCCAAGAGTGCTGCGGTGCGGAATCCAAGGCTCTCTTTTCTTTCTGTCTGTGTCTTTTCCCAGTGATCTCATTTCATCCTGCAGCTTTAAATATCCACAGCCAGCCGCCCCCTGTGCTCCGGCTCACATGTCAGCTCCGTACTTGACTTCTCTATTGGGAATTCTAATGAGCATCTCAAACCCGTCAGGCTCCCGCTGGGCCTCGGCCTTTTCTCCCCGACGTTCCCATCTTAGTCAGTTGCTGCACCACTCGGTCAGTGACTCCACAGTCACCCTCGAGCTCTCCCATCTCCTCAAGCCCACCATGTAGTCCTGCCCCAGATCCCAGGACTTTGCTTCCAAAATGCTGTCCAGTCAGTCTGTTGTCTATGTCCTCTACCTCACCTTGTCCAAGTCACCACCATCCCTGGCCTGGATCCCCACAGAGCTCTTTTTTGGATTGAGCCCAGGGCCTTAACACTGAACTACATTCCCAGCCTGTTGTTAGTCTATTTTGAGACAGGGTCTCCCTAAGTCCCTAAGTTGCCCAAGCAGGGCTCGAACTTGCAATCCTCCCACCTCACCCTCACAAAGTGCTGGTATTACAGGCATGAGCCACCATGCCTGGATCCACAAAGCTGTTGACTTCCGGCTTCTCCTCTCACTCTCCAGACCACGCCCAGCACTGCAGATGCCATGAGCCTCTGTCCCACCTCTGCCTGGGACCGTTCATGAACCCCAGCTGGTCATGGAACAAGACAAGTTCTTACCCCCAACCCAAAAGATGCTGGTATTGCCTGCTTTTCCAAACATGCCTTCTCACCCTGTCCCTCACACCCACATCTCTTCCTGACTCCTGCTGTTCTTTAAGCTCCAGAGCTTTCTGCAGGGCTCTGCCTTCCTCCTGCTCCTCATCCACCTGACTCCTCCCTGTTTTCCAGGTCTCAGCTCCAGTATCGCCTCTACAGAGTAGTGACACTACTTTGTCTGTCTAAATAAGCTCCTCCAAGAGGTATCCACCTCATTGGCATATTTCTTTTCTTCAGAACATAGCACACTAAATGTCTGTATGGCCTGTGCACATTTTTGTAGCATTCTTTCATCTCCCATGTTGTAGGTCTGGGATGTAGTAGTGATACGTAGGTCTCTGCTCCCTGAGGCTTAGCATTCAGGTAGAGGATGTGGACACTAAACAGAAAGTGCCCATGTGACATGACAGGCAATGACCATGCTTTGAAGAAAACTAGGGTGAGCAAGTAGAGATAGATGGCTGTCTCGGTTACTTTTCTCTCGTTGCTGGGACAAAATACCTGACTCCCAAAATGAAGGAAGGAAAGGTTTATTTCGCTTACAGTTTGTGGAGGTTTCAGTCCATACTTGGCAGATTACAAGGCAGACTGGCACATGGCAGAGAGCTACAGCTCATGGCGTCTGAACACAGCAAAGCAACAACCACACACCAGGGCGGAATTGGGGAGAAATGGCCTCAAGCACTCTCTTCCTCTCCCTTACATATGTAAACTACCCACCCCAGGTCAGGTACAGCTCTTACACCCTTAATCAAACTCTAAAAGCCTGACCCATGGCTGCATGAGGCTTTGGGGGAACACACAGACAAACCATAATAGATGGCACATACAAGAAGTGACCAAAGGACATGTGAGAAACCACAGACCTGGAAGAGACCATCCCAAATCAATGCACAGTGGTTGGTTTATACATGAAATAGTTTTGAAACAAGAAACTATTTGGAGGAAATTAATTTTGATCCATATCTCGGATTATAAGTTCCAGCAAGATTAAAAAGGTAAATGTGCAAATAAAGCCATAAACTAGAGCGGAATTATCCTAGGCATGGATGCGTAAGAATGGCAAAGCCTCAAAGTATGGAAACAAAGCCCATAAAATGACCGGTGGACTCTAATATCTTAATATTTATGGTATCAAAAGAAAATCACAAAACTAAGACAAGGAGAAATTAGGGGAAATAACTTGCTACAAATGAGGATGCTAAGGCTAATCCCATTAAAGCACCAAACGTTCTAAAGGTTTTTTCCCTGCATTCGAATGTGTTTTGAAATCCGGATAGAGGTTTCAAATAATGTGTATATTTAACGTGGTCATTAAAATATTAAATCGGTGATACATCTTACAAGCAATGACACCTCATAATTAAAAGTTTTCTTAAGTCTAAAAATTAGGAAAAATACTGAAGTTCTCACTAGCAGACAGCTAATGCGTGTGCTCGTTCAGCAGACATTCACAGTCTTGCAGGGTGGCAAGGGTGGCAGGGTGGCAGGGTGGCAGGGGTACAGTGGTGAAGAAAGGCAAAAGTCTCTGCTTCCAGGTGCCTTTTCGAGCCAGGCAGTGATTGGTGCCCTGCGTGCCACCTGCCTGTATCCCACCTAAGACCACTCGGGGTGCTTTGGGGAGCACAAAGTCCCTTGGCCCACTGGGCAGTTGAGTGATGGGAGCACATTCCAGCTCAAGCCTGATGTCTCTGAACCCTGTGTGCTTTCCTCAAATTACCGTAATCGCTGAGCCAGAGGAAATTTTCTCACCGAGTCTTGCAGACAGAGCTATCATTACCTGTGCCCTTCCTCTTCCCACCTGCTGCAGCCCTAGGTTTAGGACTCAAATCCAGGAAATAGAAAACATTCCTCAGCCAGAACTGGTATCTTCGTAGCAAAAAATAAAGTTTTGCCAAGCAGACACAAAAACAGTCTGGTCGTACATTATTTAGGTGTGCTAGCAGGTGCTTTGGAAACTTGTGCTAAATAATATATATTGTTTAAATTTTAACATGTTTTTGAGGGATAAAAACAAGTAAAGAGTTCACAGTCACACATTTGGAGAAAGATAGAAAAAGACCAAACTATACAGGTTCTTGGTGTCTGAGACACCATTGATGGGAAGCTGTCCTCCCTTGAGATCTCTGGAAGTAAAGCCTGTGTGTGTGGATTCTTGGGCAGTGGGATTTAACGAGCAGGAGAGCCAGGGACCCAGATGGTGCCCAGGAAGAAGTTCAGTGAGGATTGGTCTCCACCAGAGGCTGCTTCCCTCTGGTGCTGTGGGAACGCCTGAGCATGAATGGTACCAGAGGGGCCCATGTGTAGGCAGGAGACCTCATCCTTTATACCCTGCGCCAGGCAGCCACCAGCTTCCTGCTGCTTGGGGACCCAGTGAGGAGGCAGGTGTGTTTAACCCACGCAGAGTGGCTGGGGACTTGGCCTTGAGGAGGACACAGCTGTGGCTGTTAGTGGCCACGTCCCAGCATCTTGGGAGGGTACACTGTCTGGTCTCGGGGCTCCGGTTAGGGCACCAGCAGTGTCTACTGCTTTTGACACAGGGCAGGAACCCTCTGGCTGGACGTAGATATTGAACACAGGATGTATTATGAGGGTGTTTGTTGGTTTTTATTTTTATTTTAGAGTGTTAAGGTATTTGATTAGCATCAGTATAAGAAAACATTCGTATAGCAAGGGTGCCCCTACAGAGACTGAGCAAGCCCTTGTGGCAGTTTTGCAGTTATTACTGAAAAAAAGGAAAAGAAAATTTGAGATATAATTGGAAACAGTGATCAGAAACTAGCTTATATAATGCCAGCCTTGTCAGAAGGATGACAGTAAATTCCTAGTTACCGTATACTTTTATTGTAGATTTTTCTAAAGTCAGTCTTGCACTGTGGTATTTTCCTTTAAACAATTTTCCACTCTAACGGTGCTTTGCAAGGAATGCTCAGTTCTGTGAGTGTTCACTGTACCAGGTGGCTGTATTTCCTAGGAAAGGGGATAAAACAAAGTACAGGCAAAGAATTTAAAGCCCTTGAGTTCTGCTGATCAGTTCAATCTGTGCCTGTGCTGGGTATGCTGACAGTACTGTGTTAGAAACCAAAACCTAGGTCAGCCTTTCAATCTGAGGAATAACTTTCAGTGTACCATGAAATACTTCCTTTCATAGATTCTGATGCACACTGCACCCCACCCCCACTCTAATACACACACATGCACACACACTTTAGCATCTTGACATCTGGATCTATCTTACAACCAACTGGCATCCAACTATAACTGGGAACATTTTTTTCTTTCTTGATGGTATAAAACTAATACTGTACCTTATATTTGATGCTTTCTTTAATTCAGTGAGACAGTAGATCGGGTTTGTTTTGTTATAATGTACTATGATTCTTAAATACTACATTTGAAGATTGATTGGCTTTGTTGTATATAGCCTTTTCTCTTTTTGCTATTATGTTTTCTTATACTGATGCTAATCAAACACCTTAACACTCTAAAATAAAAATAAAAACCAACAAACACTCTCATAATACATCCTGTGTTCAATATCTACGTCCAGCCAGAGGGTTCCTGCTCTGTGTCAAAACTTAACATGTGATCATCTACCAAATTAATTCCTTTTAGATGGGCAGTAGACACTGCTGGTGCCCTAACCAGAGCCCTGAGACCTATTTGCTCACTAAGTGTTACATAAATAAGCTTTAATGGGCATAGCAGGTAGTACTCAGTAGTAGTGAGCTAGAGCTGTACGTTTGTAGAGAAGATTATGGACCACTGTTTGCTTAAAAATACAGGCCAACCAAGAGAAGTGTGTTTTCTTTTCACTTCTTCTGCTTCAAGTTTGTGCTGCAGAGATTGATAGGAGTTTTATGAATGTTGCCATGATTCAAATGGAAGAGTGAAAAATGATAAGGACCTCAGTGTAGCATTTTTTAAAAACATACAACTATGCTGATGGTTGCGATATGTCTGCATTTGTCACACCCAGAGTGTACACCACCAGCACGAGTGAGCCCTGCAGCAAACTCCGGACTTGGGGTAGTGAGGAGTCGAAGTAGATGGCTCTGTTGTGACAGATGGGCCACTCTGGTGTGGGGTGTCATAGTCAGGAGGCTGAGTGTTTGTGGGAGCAGAGGGCAAATGGGAACTCTGTAATTTCCATTCCATTTTACTCAAACTGTTCTTAAAAGTAGCCTATTTTTTAAAGTATACAGCATACTGAAGGCCAGCTTTTCTGCTCAGTAGTTTGTCCCTAAAGACAGGGGCAGCATTCTGGAGGTGTTTTAGTCTCGGAGTTCTCGCTACCTGGGTACCCATTTGCACCATCTCCAGTGCTCTTTGTCTGCTAGAAGGGAGAGGTGGTTTGGAACCTTACAGCCAGGGTCTCTCCTGAAGGAGGGCTAAAGTGATCAGAATCCTCTATGACATCTTCCTAAAGGAACATTGTACAGTACCATTGAGTATGCATTTGTATGCACAGAGCTCACGAGTGTATTTCGTGTAAATACAGCGTGAATCAGATGGACAGCATGCAATGGTGATATAATGACTTTTAAACAGCATAGAGCTCTCTCTACCACAAAGAACACATACACGGTGTTTAAGGTTACTCACACATAGACAGGCCTTCTTTCAAGAAAAAAATCGTCACCCACGCCATATAAACTGGTTGGTTCACTTCTAGAATGTCTGTTGCTATTATGTAGATTTACAAATAATATTTAACATACTAAGTTTTTCGAAAAGTCAGCTTTTAACCAAAACTCTTTGGAATTATTTTCTGATATTAATATAAAATACTTGAGGTTTTTGCTTCTACTTTAACCATAATGGTCAGGTATCCCCGACAAAAACATTCTCAAACTGAACCTAACATGGATAAAAATGAAAACCAAAAACCTTTATCAAATTACAGTATGACTTACCCTCTGCCCTGCCTACAGCGTCTGTAGAAACATCTTCGCTGAGTTTTATTTTAGCAGCACGATGCCCCATGATGGGACGCCGTATCTAATGCTGTTATGGGTTCTTCTCCCCACCAGGCCTTGAACCGAGGCATCGCTGCCGTCAAGGAGGATGCAGTGGAGATGCTGGCCAGCTATGGGCTGGCGTATTCCCTGATGAAGTTCTTCACGGGTCCCATGAGTGACTTTAAAAATGTGGGCCTGGTGTTCGTGAACAGCAAGCGGGACAGGACCAAAGCCGTCCTGTGCATGGTGGTGGCTGGAGCCATCGCTGCTGTCTTTCACACACTCATAGGTAAGGGCCTGACTGCATCTCGCTTTGAACATTTCTTCTTCCTCTTCACTGATTTAAATATATTTACCAGGATAATGGATTTCTTCAGTAATTGTCAAATATTTCTCATGAAAACTTCAAAGGGTGAAAGGAATGAAATTTGTGCTCTTAGCTCTAGAAAACTTACAAAGTAATTTTTCTACAAAGTGACAGTTTTGAGTCTCTGATTCATAAGTCAGAGAGGGGTTGATTTGAACAATCAGTGATTGTGCCTAGAAATGCCATAGCATTCCGTAAGGTAGACAAAACAGCAGGTGCTTTTGTTATAGATAGGCATGCATTACTGTAACAATTTACTATGTTGAGAATAAAGGTAGAATGATTATTCTTTAATATCAGTGCTTATCAGTAAGGAGAACAAATGACAAATGGTTTTATTTATCAAAATTTATTTGTTCTTGGGCTTCTCTATACTGCTTTATTCAAAGACAAGGCTGTAGACACTCTTAGCATAACATTCTTCCATAAAATGAGAAAGCTAGATCATGCGGAAGGCAGCAGCCTCCAGGATCACAGACCTTGGGTAATCCCAAGGTGGTCCTGAAACCCTAAGAGTGTGATTTCAGAACTCGAATAATACATCTGCTGAAGCCAGTTGCAAAAAACACTGAACTTGCTTTGTAAACCTGCCGTGTGTACCTTAAGATTATTGCTGGTTGTAGGAAAAGCATAAATGTCAATGGTTAAATTAAAAATCAAGCAACCAAAAGGTTAACCCAAACCCATTACCATATATTCTAAGGCAGCTAATGTTTACTCACACAGCTGTGAGTCTCAGTGCAAGTAGGGGGAGCCTTGTATGGTTTTCATTTTCAACATAAAATACAATTTTGTTCTTCTGTAAGAGAAATGCGGAAGATAGCATGTCTGCTGATGGAGCAATTATCCAGCCAGAGGATTGATATTGATCCTTTCATTCATTTGTGCTCTAAGGCTCAGGGTATGGGTGGGTACAGACAGATGCCTTTCTTTCCCTCACTTCTAACTATGAGTATTCAAAGAAAATTTCTGCTGCTAGATTTGATTTAGGCCATTTCCAAAGATTTGATCTAGGCCATTTCCAAAGATAGTATGTGTATCAGCAAAGTCTTTATGTTTTTGAGATCAAAGATTTATCTAAATAAGCAAGTTTGTTCCCTTTTGCACCCCCTCTTTTTACTTGGGCCGCTGAATAAATGCAAACTCCCCTTGTTAGCTGGGGTTGAAAGGGACTTTGGGATGAATAGGTAATTACTAGCTGTCAATAACTACGCAAGAGAAAAACTGAACACACCGTGTTACTGAAACTCTTACGAGGAAAATGTGGCCATCAAACTACAAGTCAGGGGCTGGGGATTTAGCTCAGTGGCAAAGCGCCTGCCTGGCAAGCGCAAGGTCGTGAGTTCGGTTCCCGGTTCCGGAGAAAAACCAAAAAAAAAAAAAAAAACTACAAGTCAATGTCATTTTCCAAGTTAAACTGAAACTTTTTTATTTTAAAGCAGAACCATAAAATCTTCAAGTAAACCAAAAGGATCCTACATTCCAGTTACATGTAATCATTATTTTTATCACATTTGATACTTTTGCAATTAAAGTTTCATCCCATGCATCAAACAAATGCTTTCTTCAGTCTCGAAGAAAACGCGTCTCAATTTCTTTTAAATACCCAAAACTCGAGTTTTGAGGCTTTTCTCTGTCCTCTTCACCGGCTTCGTTTGTTTCCCACCCAACAATTGCATCAGAGGCTCGTTTTCTGCTCTCTGCTGCCTTCTGTAGCTTTGTTCTCCTCCGTCCTCCTTTTGCACTGAGCTGTAAGATCTCACCCATTCTTTTTCTTTAATTGTTGGTATATCTCGGCAATACATGACAATGGCATTCCTGCTGGGGAGTCCGTAGATACACATCTGACATCTCTACCGCTCCTCCCATCACTCCTCCTCCCCCGCTCCGCCCATTTCCGCCCTTGCTAGGTCCCTTCCGGGCTCCGCAGAGTCTGCCTCCCCGTTCCCTGCCGTCTCCTCTTTTGCTGTGTACATTATTTATATTTTGGGTTTCTCATAGAGGAGAAACCACCCTTTGTTCTCCATAGTCTTGGCCACAGCTCAGTGGTGGGACCACTGTCCTGCACCAGTGAACACTGTCCTCCCAAGGGCAGTTGCTGCTTTACGTGTCACCTGCAGCAGACACTTAAGCCCGTTTCCACTGGTGAGTGCTGCTGACAGCAGCTGTTCACATTTCTGCTTTAGCAGTCAGCTCTGGGAGAACCGTGCTGTAACGGAGGAACACTGACACTGATGAAATTGAAACGCAGATACTCCAGATATGCTTGACCTGAGAGGCCGTGGCGTGGTCTCGGGCTGCTCTTGAGATGAGCTCACCCTCCGTGTATGAGCAGCCCACCGTCAGCACAAGTCACATACAACATGTTCGGCAGACTTCATTCACATGGCAGAAATACGCGCCGGAGAAATCCAGTTTCAACTTAATTTCTCTCTGTTCTTTTTTCAGACAAAACTGGTTTGATTGCCATAAACACTTATCTAGGTGCCTTTTCCCTGTGGCCTTAATGAATTTATCTCCTTTGCTCAAGTTCTTCTAATTTTTTATGGCTTTTAAGGAAGAGCACGTGTGATGATAAAGCAGGAGAAGGTTCTTTTGGATCTTGAGACTGAAAGGCTGGGTGGACTGGCTCTGAAAGGATGTTTTGTGTTTCAGCACAATCCTCCCTAATTTTTTCCCAATCTTCTATATAAAGATTGAAGTCAGGGGCTGGGGATTTAGCTCAGTGGCAAA
>NW_004955426.1:3954421-4046503 GCF_000276665.1 Chinchilla lanigera | reverse complement strand
GAGTTCGGTTCCCGGTACCGGAGAAAAACCAAAAAAAAAAAAAAAAAAAAGATTGAAGTCAACAATTTGACCTTGTTCTCTCATACTCTGCTAGGGCTGGGGATGTAGCCCAGCAGTTGGGCATTTACCTAGCATATGTGAGGCTCTGGGTTTGATCCCCCGTGCCACTAAAAAAAATTTTCTTTTTATTTTCCCTATATCTGTATAACATTTCTAGCGGTCACGCTTCTTACCTATTGCATCTCTTCTGTCTAGCATCAGACTCCTGGTTTTAGCACCTCCGTGGTGCTTTTTAATAGCCAGTTCCATGGTTCTTTTTGCTTTACTATCTACGATACCTGTTTGTTTGTTTTAGTCTTTAAGATATTAGTTACTTTCCCCTAACAAGATGCCTTTTGTGCATTGAGTTGATATATTTCTCTTTTTAGATATTCCCAGTGTGATAAAATTCATGTTTCCCCATAGGATATTGCTGAAGATGAATGTGAGCCATTTTCACTGAGCAGAGATACATCATTAGTATTTAAAGCTCATTTTCCTGCTTTAGATTTTGGGAGCTTTTTATCGTAAATTATCCTATAAGGACTACAGAAAAATGAGAGCAAGAACTGCCCTTTGTTTCACTCCTTTTGAAAGAATCCAGTCCCCACTTGTCCTGTAGAGTGGTTCTACAAAATATGTACTGAACAAAGAGAATGTGCGTGTCATTCCAGGCCCTATTGCTCAAAGTTGGGAGTGGAAGAGAGATGGATACACAGATACGGTAGCAAGATACGCCCTTCTTCCTGAGTAGATGTAGCTGAGGGGAATGTGGGTGTTCAGTACCAACTTCTAGATCACTGGCACAGGCTGTTTTCAGCCAGTGGGAGCTGTTGAGAGATGGCAGGAGTAAACCAAAGCCAGTGGATGCCATGTGCTCAGGCTGGAGATAAGTGTTTAGCTCAGGGAGGTTTGGAGCCTGAGACCTCCAAGAGCTCTGCTGACAACATGGAAAGCCAAGCAAAGGAGGGAAGGGTGCTGGGAGGTATAGAGCATCATCCTGGTGCACCTGCATCTGTCTTTAGGGTCCTTTGCAGATTCTGACACCAGTGGTTACTTCTTGTGATATCTTGGAAACAATCATATTGAATAAGGCAGATTTACTCCAGTGTATGTTTAATACCACTTTAGCCAGTAGAGATCAACACATTCTTTGTATTTGCATTATCTGTATAACCACATGGTTTCTAAAGGAAGTGTTTCATATTTAGAAAAAAATTGCTGTATTTTATAATTCTGCACCATGTCCTTCATTATGAACTGGTGCCTTAGTTAGGCACTCTGAGGCTTCCTTCAAAGATTGAGTGCTCTGTGATGTTTCTAGGAGAAATCCTGATTCCCAGTGTGCCCTCCTCTAGCTTAGATTTTTTCCCTGTCTAAATGAATATGAGTATTCCGTACTTTTCAGTACTGATAAAAATCTACAAACTCCTACAGGATCCTCTTCACTTAGAAGAGATTTCAAGGGTGACCATGTCTACCTCTGAAAAATCATGTGCAGATACAGCTCCTGAGTTCACTAACCCAGCATCATTTCTTAGTGTCAGTTAGTGGGTCACAGTAGGGCAGTTGCAATAGGCTCAGGTCAGAGAGCACTAAAAGCTCATTCGTTGTGTCATCCATTATTAATCGTGTGCCCCGGTAAAGGAAAGAACCTTTTACTGGGTCCTTTTCATTACATCTGCTGTACGTAAGGAATTCTTTTTGACTATGTTTTATGCTTGTTTTTCCTGACTTTTCTCCTTCTGGCTCCCATTAGTGAGTGAGGCCTTCTCCCATCTTTGAGACATTTGTTTGCATACTGTATGGGTCTCCCCAGTGTGGGTGGAGCAGGTTCCACAGAGCACACAGGCTCCTCCCCAGGGAGGCTTCAGAAGGATGGGAAAAGTGGCGCCCCACCCACCTATGGGCCCAGTGCATAGACACGTGGAACTGTGTTGGATTTGGCTGACTTGAGGTCTAGAAGATTCACTAATTCACTAGCCCCAAAGTTCCTGCCCATTCTGTGCCACCCATAGCCTGGCTGTAGCTACACAAGTTGCAAGAACCGTGGGAGTATTTGTTGGTCCTTCTTGGGTCTGCCAGTCAGTCTCCATTCTTGGGCTTCCTGGTAGCCATGACTTCTGACATGGATTCATATATAAACCTACAGAGTTTGCCACTGACAGGCTTTAATTCAGGCCAGTTATCGTGGTGCAGGTGACATCCTGTCCTCACCCATAATGAATCCATAAAAGGGAGAGAGACCTTGCTGACCTTGTATTTGGTTTCAATTGGGTCCACGTTAATTTTGCCTACCAGAAATTTAGTATTTCCTGGCCTCCTCATTCACAGAGATGTAGGAACCATTGCTATGATTATGAGCTTTTCTTACACTTTTGTCCAGCAGTGACTTATAAGGCCTCTTCCATGCTTTGAAGCAGCCTGGCAGCAGCAGAACTCAGGGAAACTAAGCTTCTGCAGGTCCCACAGTGGGAAAGTGCAGTGATTTCTAGACTGGCTCTGTTTGCCGATCTTCTCTTTTAAACATCTTCCTTATTCATGGGTTATGAACCAGCCCTGTAAAGAGTGAATGGTCCAATTTGACATAATGCCCACCAACGAGAGTGCTAGGAATAAACAGTTTCAGAAAAGCCTTATCATTTGTTGTTATCTTAAGAACACCCCAGTATTTACTGGCTTGAACACAAGCATTTATTTTGTTCCCAAATTGGCTTGGTGGTGCTTTTGAACTTGGCTGGGCTCGTGCCTCTGTGGCCAGTTGAGGGCCAGGAGGTGGCTCTGCTGATCTTGATGGGCTCCCTGGAGCGGTGGGCCCAGGTGGCCCCTGCAGGGCCAGCTGAGCTCTGTTGCACATAATCTTTGTGCTCCAGTAGAGATTTTTAGGTGGCTGTGGCCAGACTCCACGTAGAAAGTAGATGCACACAAGGCCTCCCAAGGCCAAGACACAAAACTGCATCATCACTGCCATTGTGCACAACTGACCAGAACATACTCCAGGTCAGTCCAGGCTAAGGGGCTCACGACTCAGCTGGAACTTTGACAGGAGGAGCTGTAGAACCACAGAGTAGGGATATATGGAGTATGGAGTTACTGGGGACATTTTTGCTTCCAGACTACCCCAGCTGCTTCTTGGAAAGATGATGGATTTGTGCCCTTCATTTATTCGATCAACTTCTGTCATTTGTTTACCTACTGTGTGGCCAACATGGGCTTACGTCCTCAGTATGCAGACATGATGACACCTGTTGTCTAGAGTTTCATTACCTGCACCAAGTTATTGTGAGCCTTTCCCTACCAAGTCTTTATGCCCATAAGTTGAAGTTTTGATCCTGTGTTAAAGTTTCACATTTATTTTACTTGCCTCATGCATGGGTGTGGGATAGTCTCTCTGGCCTAGGCCATGTTGGCACCTCCCACGCCCAGGTCTTCCACGCAGATGTCGTCAGCACAGATCACAGTTGAGTTAAAAGTCGATGCCCCCACCTTCGTATAGGAAACTACAGCTGTCACAGCTGGTCCGGTTGGCACAGTGCGTAACACACGTCATTCAACACTTGTTGAAGTGATTCAAATGTGGCTTTTCAGCTCTGGAAGCAGACATGAGAAACCTAGGGGTGAATTGTCTGCTCCCACAAAAAACCTTATAAACTGGACTCAGTGGATCCATGAATAGTACTGATGAGACGTTTAAGCTTTGATAACTTGAGAATTTGAATGAGAATAAAGGTTCTAAAATTTGCCATCTTGGGCCAACCGTGGTGGTACAAGCTTGTAATACTAGCACTCAGGAGGCTGAGGCAGGAGGACTGCCATGAATTCAAGGCTAGCCTGAATTATATAGTGAGGCCCTGTCTATAAATGAATAAATAAATAAATAAATAGTTTGTATTTTGGAAACATATTATTCTAATCCTAATGCTGTGCTTTTTCTCAGTTCCTATTGGAAAAATATATGTCTCTAGACTTGTTTTCATTAATATTTATTGGTTTGCAATACATGATAGTAGCTACTGATAAACAAGTTTAAGAATCCCTGATTCCAAAAAGTATCTCATCCTGGTTGGCTGAGATCAGAGGAGCCATGGGCTTGTAGGGCTGAGTGTCCTCTTGCTGTCACAGTGTCGTAAAACCTGCATTCAAACCTGGTTTAATTTTGTTTTGTAACTTCCTGCCATTCCTAAGGGGTACACGTTGCTTTAGGACCATCTCCATAAGGCAGCTGATAGAAGTGGAAGTTACTAAATGTTGCTGAAGGCAGCTCGCCTGGCAATTACGGACTCTTCAAAGCACTTTAAGCAAATCACCCCCAGCCAACAGCTCTAGCGGCAAACAGCTGGAAATAGCTCAGGGCCCACATGGAGCGACTTAGTCAAAGGGTAGGAGAGAAGGGTGAAAACAGGTGCTGGAATTTCAGTCTCCACTGCCAGGGTGGAAAGGACCTCTCGTTTTGATCAGAGTCCTGCTCAGCCATGAGAGAGCAGAAGGAAGAAAACGTGGGTGGGAAAGCTTGCGTCTTTGGCCTCCAGTTCTCTCCTTCGGTAGCTGAGAGAGCAAGAGCCTAAATAAGAAGAAAGAGCGTCCTGAGATCCAGAAGCCCTGCTGTGCCTGGCACCGGGGAGCAGCAGACCTGAGAAGGGCAAAGGCGGCTCCCCACCTGCTCCCAGAGGCAGAGACGGGCCCTGACACTGCCCAGGGAGAAGGGATTGAGAGCCCAGCAGTCCTCAGGCCCCACTAAGCTCTACGAGCTGCATAAAGGCACCCTTGTGCTGCTTTAGCTGAATAAATAGCTCTCCTTACAATGGGTAGAGAGCTTCCTGCTGCTGGTCCATTCCCAGGCAACACATACACACCACAAGTTCCGCCTTCAACCGCTCAAACCACGTATCCCATCCTGTCTCGCTGCCATCCCAGAGTCTGACATGAAAGTAACTCTCTTTCCCAGAAGCTATACTCATCTGTACTCACACTGTGCCGCAAACCAGGTAGCTTAAACAACAGAACCTCACAGTTCTGTGGGCTGCAAGTCTGAGATCCAGGGACAGGCGGAATTAGTTCAAGGACTTGCGGGAGAATCTGCTCTGTTCCTCTGCCCTGGCCCTGGGTGTCTGCTGGCAGTCTTTGGCATGTGAAGGCATCACCCTTTCTCTGCCTTCATCCTTGCATGGAGGGCTCCCTGTGTGCATCTGTCTGTACCCAGATCTCCCCTTTTTAGAAGGGTATCAGTCTTACTGGCTTGACGGCCACCCTGCTCAAGTCCGACCTCATCATAATAATTATGTCTGCACTGACCTGTGGCTATGTGAGGCCACACACTGAGGTTAGGGGGTAGAACTTAGATGTGTAAATTTTCAGAAGACACAGTTCGGCCCACAGCCCTGTCCTTCCCGGTCTCAGCCTTGCCCCCATCACTTGGTGGCCAGCTTTAGCCCCTGTCAGACCTACTCGGCTGGCATTTTACATCAGCTGTAGCATGTGCCAGGCAGCCCGAGAATTGTCCGTGGCGGCCCCGTGCTCTTCACAGGGTGCTGTACTGCTCTGTTCACTGACACAGCTGCTTTTTATTGGTGGGGACAGAGTGGTAGGGGGGTCCTCATGGGTCCCTGCATGCTGACTGTGTGTTGGTTCATGAAACAAATGGGCAAATAAGCAGCACCATCGAGAGACTTTGAGACGAGATTTCCACAGCTGGTACCTGAAGCAGCCCATTCGCATGCGTGGGTGACATCTTCATTCCGGCTTCACGGCGCAGCCAGCTGAGGGCTAGGCCGCATGCACCTCTTTCCTCACTGAGACCCAGATTGCAGCCCTCCCTTGCTGCCTTCTGAGGTCAAGGACAAGCCTCCTCCATCCCTGTCACCTCTGTGGGCTCCTGATCCGAACAACATGGACGTCACAGATGCCTCCTTTCCTGTCCCTTGCTGCACCTAAACCCCTCCCCCACTTCTCACTCTGCCATGCGACACCCTCCCTCCCGGACTTCTCTTTCTGCTCCCCAGTGGCCCAGCCACCCTTGCTCACCTTTGCAGCTGACCTGGTTTTCATCTCCACCCTCCTTGCTTTTGTTCCCCTCACCCAACAATGCTCTCTGGAAATCACAACCGCTCCACCTTCTTACCCCTGAAATGATCTTCTTGCCCCTGCAGCTGCTGTGATCCCTCTGTGCATGGCAGTATCCTGGACATCACGCCAAGACCTCAGTCATTCAAAAATTCCCATCATTCAAGAGTGAAGTGTGGTAGTGCACATAGCTAATCCCAGCCCTTGGTAGGATGAGGCAGGAGGATCACCAAGAAGTCAGGGCCAGACTGGGCTACATAGTGAGTTCAAGGCCAGCATGAACTACATAGCAAGATCCTGTCTCAAAAAAATAAAAAATCCTATAATCCAAGACTAATCCTGGCAAAGAATAGAGCATTGTTCCTCTTTACCAATCAAAGTGGTAATACATATTCCCCAAACTTTGAAATGTGGGGGCATTGTTGTCTCACATAGCTGAGACTGCTCACACTCTCCTTGGTTGTCAGGTGCATAACTACTCATAGCTATGAGTGTGTGAGAACAGCAGGAACACTTCCGGCCGGAGCGCTTGTAAAACATGGGAAAACACAGAAATTGGTATTTTCATGTGCATTCCTCCCTATATCAGTGAGGTCAAAAGTAGTCCAATACTGTGTCCATCTTTGCTAATGGTATTTGTCAGGATCCAGCCGGTGCGTCCATGCAGGGCAAGGGCACATTCACTCAGCCTGCATGTGTGAGGACCTGTGGATCCCACTCTCACCCTGTGGCGAATCTTCCCATAGGAAGGACTTCCAGAGTACCTCCCGGATGTCACTTTCCACTGCCCAGGACTGTACCCCTAGTCTTGTGCCGGACTGTACCATGCCAACTATACCCCAAGTGGCCACCCTCCTCCAAGAAGTGAAGTGAAAAGACTGGGAAGCCTGAAATTTTTTTTTTTTTGGTTGTTAGGGTTTTTTTCCCAGTACCAGGAATTGAACTCACGACCTCGTGCTTGCAGGCAGGCACTATGCCACTGAGCTAAACCCCCAGCCCTTGAAACTTTAAAACTGGAATTGAAAACATATGTTAACCTCTGGAAGTTTTCTGCAGTAAATAACTAATGTATGTAAACATTTAGCTTCAAAACTACCCCGTAAGCATTCTTTTATAATATTAAAAGTAAATATAAAATGATATAAATGTGCAACAAAAGGAGAGTGAACACAGTGATACTAAGTAAACCTACAAAAAGCAGTTGAATGAATTAAGAAGCAGAAGCATACAAAAGATGAACGTATCACAGAAAGATGCTTATGGTTTATGAGTATTTGTAGATAACCTTGTTTTATATTAATGCGCATGCCAAAAATATACCTGGGTGCTTAGAACCCAGGGTGTAAGCCATGACCCTCTGGGGGTCACGAGATTTTAGGTGATTTTCCTATAATTTTTTTCCTCTGTAAACAAATATTACATTTAAGTTGTTTCTACATTTTCAGGTACAAAACATTTTTAATTATCTGTTTCCTAAACATTGCTATGTGTTTTTGACCCTTTGCAGCTTATAGTGACTTAGGCTACTACATTATCAATAAACTGCACCATGTGGATGAGTCAGTGGGGAATAAGACAAGAAGGGCCTTCCTCTATCTCGCTGCCTTCCCTTTTATGGATGCCATGGTAAGTACAGGAAATCTTCGGCTTTTTTCTTAATGGTAAAGTATACATAACAACGAAGTTACTGTCTAAGCCATTTCCATATGGACAGTTCAGTGTCAGGAAAAACAGTCTTCAGAGTTCTTTTCATCTTGCAAAACTGGAATTCTGTACTCACTCTGTAGTCACCCCTTTTCCCTTCCTCAGCCCCTGAACACAACCATTCTACTTCCGGCTCCATGAAGGTGAGCCTTGCTGTAAATATGGGAGTATGCATGCTTCTTTTTTCAGTGTTGAAGACTGAATCCAGGAAGCACTGAGCTGTATCCCCAGCCCTTTTAGTATATTTTTTATTTCAAGACAGGGTTGTGCTAGTTTTCCCAGGCTAGCCTTGACTTGAGATCCTTTCGTCCCAGTCTCCCAAGTTGGGATTATAGCTGGGATTATAGCTGGGATTGTAGGTTATTTGGCTGTGCCCAGCTACAAATGCCTGTTTGAGTCTCGATGTTTCAATTCTTTGGGGCTTGTAATCAGAAATGGGATTGCTAGATCATATGGTAACTCTACTTTTAGTTTTATTCCCTGGTGTTACATATTGAACCAGGCATGCAAAGCACACATTCCACCACTGAACTGTACCCCTAATCTATTTTTAATTTTTTGAGGTATCATCATCCTGCTTTCCTTGGCTTTTACCCAGTCCATTTGTCAGTGTATTTTATGAAACTCATCTGTATTTGCCACAAGTTCTTGCAGGCAGCAAGAACGAGATTTCCTTCAGGACCAAGGAGAGAATAGCTTTCTGATAAATACCACTTCCACAGCCTAAGCACCTAAAGTTTTGGAGTAAGACTCTCTTGAACATCCTGGTAGGGTTTCATTACTTTAATAACTACATGAGCCAAGAACCTCATGTCCATAAGTCTCTGATAGTGAAGATATCCCCTCCCCATCAAACCTGGGGACTGAACTCAGGACCTTTACGCAGAGCTACATTTTTCGAAAAGCGTATATTCCCAGTAATATCCGATACTGGAAAATAAACCCCTTCTTTGGGTTCCACTTTAAATTACTTTATTTTGTTACATATTTTTTATCATTTCCTACCCCAGATTTCACGTACATTAGATGTAGAAGTGGTAGGACTCTTGCACTGGAGTCAAGCCACAATCTCCGTGTCCTGGGATATGACCTGAGGCAAAAGGATGTACAGTACATGGTGCCTGCCTGGCAAGTGCAAGGTCCTGAGTTCGATTCCTCGTACCAAAAAAAAGACATATGATTGGCTTTCTCAGAAGTCATCAGAAGTCTTAGCTGGCCGACAGTCACATGACTGGCATGGGCTCTTCCACTCTGACAGCTTTCTGCAGGTCGGCAGCCTTACGTATCAGCCTGCTAGCTGGGGCATGAATATCTGTGTTCTTAATTGCTATGAGGCCACTCTAGCTGGGCTCATTGGGTCACCTGAACACTTGCAGCAGCATTTTCTTTTCCTTGTCACCATTTCTTTTCCTCTGGTGGCGGATACGGGGCACTAAGGAAAGAGAAAAGGGCAAAGAAATCGCAGTTGGGGTTGCCAGCGTCACACACTCAACCTGGATTACAGGGACACAGTTTGAGTCCTTTCGTTAGAGAACCTTCACACCCTTTGCATCCAGAAGAGTTGGGTCCGAACTCCTGAGACTAAGTACATGGCATTGCTTTGTCCTCCCTCCAAAGAGGAAGCAGGACCCTAAACACAGAGAAGTACAGTCAACCCCACTCCGGGTGCCGGGAGCTGGGATAGTTACTAGAAGTGAACCACAGCCTGCTGTCTTCCACTGCCCTTCAGCTTTTTTCATTTGTGATGAGAGCATTTGTAAATCACAGCACAGACTCAGCCTCCCTATTCCAAAAATCCAAACTCCTAATGGTCCCAAATCCAAAACTTCTCAAGCACCAACAGAATACAGTAACAGGAGAAGTCCATACTCCACCTCATGCCTGCTTCCCGCACAGACTATCTCAAAGATTGTATACAGTTATCTTCGGGGTATGTGTATAAGGATACGTGAAATGTAAATGAATCTTGTGTTGAGATTTGGGTCCAAAGCCAAGATCCCTCATTTTATATGTGCACATATTCCAAACTCCAAGAACAAAATTCAGTATCTGAAATCCTTAAACTGCTAAACATTTCAGATAATGGGTGCTCACCCTGTCTGGCACTAGAACAGTTGTTTTTGGTACCTTTTCTCCCATGTTTATCTATAAATTCTCCCAAAGACCCTAATGTAACATATAACAGAAGACACTGCTAATAAACAAAATAATGAACATTTATAAAGAATGAGTTATCTCTCCCCCCGCCATACCTGCACACACACACACACACACACACACACACACACACACACACACTCATGCACACCAGGCAGCATGACCATGATACACTGGCTGGAGAGGGAATATTTGGAAGCCGTGGGGCTTATTATCTAGGTGGTTTTTGGACTGCAGGGCCAGCCCACAGGTGCTGATCACAGGTCTTTTAACACGGGGCACCGTGGGACCCCTGAGCTCAGGAAGGAGGTAGAGGAGCAGCTGCTATAAGAAATCCTGGCAGGGATCTGGGTTGCTGAGTATCCTTGTCTGATCGTGCTTAGCTCGGATGAAATGTTCTTTCTGGGTCCATCCAAATCTTACTTTAAAGGTAAGAAGAGTGATCGTTAACCCCATTGTGAATGTCAAGCCTTGTCCAACCCTGCTGTCCCCTGGGCTTGGGGTTGTCTGGTCCTTTTCTAAGACCTTCTCTTAGTTTCCCTCAAAGACACAGAATTCTGGGTCAGATCCTGCACAAACTTCAGGACAGGAAAATAGAACCCTCGTGGGTCCCTGGGAACCTCTGGTGATGTGACAAATCAGGACCGGTTAGAGCCCTCCTTGCGATGCACTTCCTCGAAGGAGGAGCTGTTTCTGCACCATGCAGGCTGCTCCAAGAGCCATCCTGTGTCCTCCACTCTTGCTGTTTATCCAGCTTGCTGCTAGGCTCACAAACGTAAGGCGTGTGTGTGTGTGCGTGTTGTATATATATGTATATATGTTGCTACTAAATAAAGACAAACGGTCACTCCTTGCATTTAAAAATCACTGGAGCTCGCCACCAGACCAAGTTACAGCCTTACCAGTCCTGTGCTGCCGAGACGTTTGGTGTGTTTCAGGGAAGCCCAGTCCCTGGTAACAAGAAACAGTGTAACCCCAACAGTGCATCTCATGGCAAATTCTTGTCTTTCTGGCAGGCGTGGACCCATGCTGGCATTCTCTTAAAACACAAATACAGCTTCCTGGTGGGATGTGCCTCAATCTCAGATGTCATAGCTCAGGTAACTATGGCTTGTGTGTGCAGCAGAGCGCCCCCGTCCCCTCCTGTGAGCTGCACGCTGGGTGTGATAAGTGGTGTCTTTGTAACCCTGTGGTGTGTGGTGCTCCTCTTCACCTGGCCTGGGTTTCACAGCATGTGTTTTTCTAACTTTTTATTTTGACACAATTTCAGATTTATAGAAAAGTTGCAAGAAGAGTAGAAGGAAATTCCCATTTACTGTTTGAGGCCTTCAAACACTGATATTTTACCACATCCTCTGTCTCTCTCTCCCCGCCCCTCTCCTTCCCCTCCCTTTCTCTCTCACCCTCCCTCCCCACCCCACTACTTCTGATCTGAGAGTGAGTTCCAAACAAGATGCCACTTACCTCTACATCCCTCAGTGTATTTCCTAAGAGTGAGGACACTTTCTCACCTAGCCCGAGAATAATAGTCAAAATCAGGAAATGAATATGCATAAACTATTAATCGATTTAAAAACGGATCAGAATGTACTGAAATGGCGTCCTTTACGGGAGAAGCAAATCTTAGCTGATGAGCTGCATTCTGTTTTCCCATCACCTTTAACTAGAAATGGCCTTATAGCCTTTGTGCTTCCTGACGACAACGACAGCTCTAAAGCGTACAGGCGGCTGCTTTACAGGAGCCCGCAGGATTCGATTTGGGTTTCAGCAGCATGTTACCCCATGGAGTGTTCGGTACACGAATGAGGAAAGGAAGTGTCTTTTGGTTGATGTGTGTATGATTGTGCGAGGATCGGGCTGAGCACACGGAAGTAGAGTGGTTGGGGTTTTGACGGTTGCTTTGGAGAGTATGCCTGAACATGACCAGAACCACGCCTGGTCCATTTCGAGGTGGTCACAGCACCTCTGTGTCCTTGGCCACAGCATGCAGCCTGTCACAGAGCTGCCCCTTAGAACTGTTCCCGAGCGTCACTGCTGGGATGGGTGCCACTCAGAGCTGCCCCTTGTGTGTCATCTCCCAGCATTTGAGGAGCCAGTTCTTCCATTTTGCTGCCTGCGTCTCCCTTCCTATGGGCCAGTTCTGTGAGGCTGGTGTGGGCCGGCTCTCTGTTCTTCTTTTCTTCTTCCACGGATGAGACCACAAGAAAAACTTCAGAAAATTAGATTTTGTTCCCATCATTTGTCAGTTGACTAAGTTCCTACCATCAGGCTTGGAGAAGTTTCTTGCCGGAGGAGGAGGTTAGACGTGATCCCTAGCGCCTCTCAGTTTCCATCCTGTTCCAGGATGTTTCCATGGATTGCATTGCCTTGCATTGCATTGGATATTATTTTATTTCGTGAGACATGGTCTCACTATATAGCTCAGGCTGACCTTGAATTTACTGTGTAGTCCAGGCTGCTCTTGAACTTGCAGCGATCCTCCTGCCTGAGCCTCCTGGGTGCTGGGACTATAAGCGTGTGCCACCACACCCAGCCTGAGATGTTATTTTAAAGGCAGAAAGAAAAAGAAGGGGAAAAAAAGAAGAAAACACTTGACTTTGCCTAAGATAAATATAGCAAGCATCCAAGGGCAGAAGAAAAAAGCGTACTCCTGAAAACTGCTTTGCCAGTACGCCCACAGCCATTTTCCCCCTCAGCTTTAAACCTGATCCTGGCCCTTGCCTGCTGGAATAAACAGATCTGGTAAGAGGAGCAGGAAGGCTGAGTTCAGATGCCATCTGGCCCTGGGCTCTTCCTGGTGGAAGAGTTATTTTAAAAACCTTGTTGTCTGAGTTCCCACCACAGCTTGGTTGGGAGAATAAATTCCATTTCTGTTCCTAAGTTTCCCCTGCCTCATCTTGATTCTTATTATCCGAGAGCATTTGTTACCTACCTGATAGGGTGATGTGTAAATACAGCCTGTTCCGAATACTTTGAACTACCACCTTGGCATAAATACTGATAAAATTAAATGGGTTAATAATGCCTTGAATTTCAGTGGCAGGTCTCATTAGTATATACATTGTCCTAAGATGATGGATTCCGTGCAACAGAACAAAAAGCTCTGGGTTTGGTTCAAGGAAGCAGTGCTTTCCTGTGCCACCAGTATTGTAAGACGGTTCCAATTGTTCTAATTAATGACAGTGCTGATGGATTTGTGAAAAATACAGCTGGTGTTTGCTTTATTTCGTGGTCATTTGGTATCCAAGGGACAATTTTCCTGAGGTTGTTTTCCCTTCCTGGAACCTTCTGACATTTGCCCTCACCTTCAGGGTCAGCTGAGCCCCCAGTGCGATCGGCTCAGCATCTGCCCAGATTGTGTAAACTCCCTGGTCTGCTGCCTGTTTGTCTCAACCGCCCCGCAAGTCCCAACCTTGACCAGACCCAGTTCGCGAACCTTCCTCAACCCATCCCACCCACCGTCACACAGCAGGACAAGGACCAAGCCACAAATGCCAGACCTCCTCCCTCACCTCAGCTGACCCTTAGGAACTGTTACACACACACACACACACACACACACACACACACACATGCTTCCCAGAAGATGACTTCATTTCACCACATGAAGAAAATTGTAGCATCAAAATTCTCCAGCTTCCAGCCACCAAACCTGCAAGCTCACCTTCAGACTTTTGGTCAGTGTTAGCCTAGTTTCAGGGCAAACGCCTCAGCCCCAGAGATGCCAACAGACCAGTCCTGCCCACCTGGCCCGGAACACCAGTTGAGGGGCAAACGGTGGGGCAGGGCAGCAAAGGAGCTTCCGTCGGCGCAGCCGTGCTGGGAGGACAGATAAAGAGGTTCAAGATCTGTCTTCTAGGGGCTGGCAGGGCTTTGGGGTTTAATAGAAAAGGGGAGCAGAGGCCAGGGTTCTGGGGGCATACAGAGTGCTGGTGATGTCAGGGCCTCGCTGATCAGTATCTCAGGGCTGGTTCTGTCAAGTCCTGGAAGACCCATTGTCACTTGAGGGGAAAATCGGCTCCCATCGTGAGGTAATGGCTCCTGCCTGGGGAGCAACCTCCTTTCCTCTGTGGGGTAATTGTTTCCACATGGGGGTGAGTGCTGTCACCATGGGGTGTCTGCAAGGCTCTGCTTTTCCTGGAATCCAGCTGGAGGTTTAGGACAGTGACTGGAGACTTCTAGGCACTGCTCCTGTAAAAGCGCTCAATTGGATGTCCCTGCAAATCCTGAAAATCGGTTATTCTGGTCCTCAGTCTGGAAGGAAGGTGAGGTAGACTAGGTACGTTCACAGCTACTACACCCTGTATGACTGGTTTTGAGACAGATGCTCCTTAAGTGACTCACATGCCCGTGCGCATCGCTGAGCCAACTCTGGCGCAGACTTTAAAGGTAGTAAAGAGATAGGTACAGAAACGAGGGCAGAGGTGTCAAGCTCCAGCCTGCTTTCTGTTACTCCCTGGGCAGCTCCAGCTCAGCCTTTTGGTCCTTGCTGCATCATCTCCTTCTCATCACAGGAGAGGAGGTGACCCTCCAGCTGTCCTGCACCGGGGGCTGGCCGGGCCCTCCTAACCAGTCATCGGTGACTCCTCCCTTCTCCCCAGATTGCTTCTCTCGGCGTGGAAACCCACTCAACTATCTGCAAACAGCAGCAAGACGCTGTCTCTGGATCCTCACGTTCCTCCGCAGCTGTACTTCTCTCTATATTTACTACTTCACTGTTAGTTGTTGGGAAAGCAGTTTCCACACATGAACTCCATTTCTTTCCTTCCTTTTCCTTCTGTGCCCTGCCCACGGCTGGCTCCACCAGGCTCAGTCCCGCCATATTGTCCCCTCTGATGACCCTGTGCCATCAGATCTCAGGCAGGCTCCTTGTCTCAGCAGGTGTCTCCCCAGCTTTTGGCTCTGGGAGCTGCTCGCTGTTCGATGTGGTTTGTCCCATGCTGAAGTGTGGTGAGAGGGCCTCTGCAAGGCAGTGCCTAATGAGAAGTCCTTAGGTCATCTGTCCTTGGAAGAGCCCAGGGACCCCAGTCTGTCACAGCTCGTTTGCGAGCTGTGATCTTATCACCCTGTATACATTCTCACCGTTGCCACTGGGCATGACGCCACACAGCCAGGGTACGGTCTGGACTTTCAACCCCTGCCCAAAACTGTGAGCTAAAAAGCCTCTTTCTTTCTAAGAAAATTAGCCTGCCCTAAGTATTTTGTCCCAGCAAAAATAAAAAGATGAATACAGTGCCCTAGGTTTATTCCCCGACTCTGCTCTCAGCCAGCAGTGGGTGCTCCCTGCATCATCATGTGACGAACGCCTCTGCCTCCTCCTCAAGACCTTCAGCCGAGAAGGACAGTGTCTGGGACTGTCTCTCTATCAGTGAATCCCAGCACCTGGCACCGGGCCGGCACGGGCAAACCCTCACTACTCAGAAAATAATCTGACATAGTGATGGCTGTCTCTGATTCGCAACTGTAATTCTGCATTCAAATGCAAAGGACACAAGTGTTATTGATAAATGAAACAGTCTGCCATGAAGACGTGAGACGTAGGACAAGTGGGGCACACAGCGTCGATCTATTAGAAGTTCAGAGGAGGCTAACAGCATTGTCGCTTTGGCCTTGGGCGCCCCACTAGCCGAGCCGGTCTGCCCTCCTCCCTCCACTGTCTCCCACACACACCAAGCTCTAGGCCGCCACCTTGTCCCCTGCACACTGACTGCCCTTGGTCTGTGTCTGCCCTCTCCTTCTCATCCAGGTCCTCTTCTTCCTTCTTGCCTGTCCAGCTAATGTCTCACAGAGCCATCCTGTTGGCTCCAGGTGCCTTCTGAGGGCTTGGCAGTTGATCCCTGTTGATCTTCTCATACTTTCTTTGCACACAACTGATTTTCAGCCTTTAAATATCACCGTCATGGGTTACAGTGTAGGTTCGGACTTGCAAAATGTGCCACTTGCTGAGGATGTACTTACCCTGAGTATGCATGAAAGGGCACTGTGGGGTCTTTAATTGGATACATAAGTGGGCACTGGGCCCCAGTCTCCTGCTGTACACATAGTGTGTCCCAGCAAGGCCTCTTCCAGCTGGTCCACTTGGGAGCAGCCATGGGCATCCTTATTACCATCGCTGAGCTCCACAGTGCCTTCAGCGAGTGTGTGAGACCGTGCATGAGTGTGAGCACCACCCCAAGTTGTCCCTTTCCTGCCCAGGTTCCTGTCACCACCTTCTGTCCTTGCTATGTCTCGATAACGGAGCATCAGGGTAACCCTTGGATCAGGACTGTGCAGTGGTGGTGTGTTCAAAATGCCCATTTTCTTGTGCACCTTTGGCCATTAAAGTTGCTACCTGGGAGGATCCCCCTGCCCAGGCACCTCCCTTTGCACTCAGAACACTTCTAGAACCTTCTTCATGAGGGCTCCCGGGACGCCTCTGAACAGAGGCTGTGGGAGGGTCACACATACACTTTGGCAAGTGTACCGCTGAATGGAGACTAACGTTTTATTAGGATTTCAGTCTCTCCTGGTTCTGCTCATTTCAATCCTTCCTATTTCATACATTAATATTTTAGACTTTAATTTTGGTTGCTATAGAATAATTACTGCTGACACTTTGAGCAGCACTTCTGATGACTTCCATCCCGTAAATGTTCACGAGCCCTTGCCCTGGGACCTTCGCAGACCACCGCTACTTATAGCCCAGTATCCAGCCTCCAGAGGTGGAAGCTCTCCCGCTGGAGATCAAAGCATTTAGATATTTCTCAGGCGAAAACCTTAAGCAGCAATGCAGTTGCCTTAAAGGAGTCTAAATGATGGCTGTAACAAAATGATGAGTGTGTTTCTGCAGTGAAGCTGAGGAATCTGAGAGTAATTTCAGATCCCAGCCCCATCAAGTCCTCTGCATCAGGTCAGGGGTTCCGCAGGTCAGAGGTTGGGCTTGTGCCTCTATCGGCCAGTCCCCTTCCCCTAACCCATCCCTTCTGCTTCTCCCGCAGGTTGTTTTCGTAGCCATTTTGCTCCACAGCCACCTGGAATGCCGGGAGCCGCTGCTCATCCCCATCCTCTCCCTGTACATGGGCGCACTCGTGCGCTGCACCACCCTGTGCCTGGGCTACTACAGGAACATCCACGACATCATCCCCGACAGGAGCGGACCCGAGCTGGGGGTACGTCTTCATCTGAGTAGAAATGAGTAGAACGAGATGCTTTTGCACCCTGTAAGAAAGGAGAACTCAGCATCATACGCTTGTGCTCTGTGATGCTGTACCCAAAGCTCAAGGGCTGGTCCATGCCTGCCAGGAAGGGAGGTAGGAGAATTAATGAGCTTCGAAGACAGACATGATTTTACAGGTCACTGTCCGGCCTCCTCCTTGCCATGTGAGGAGACTGAGGCCCAGCAAATCCCTTCAAGCCAAGGAGAGATACATTTCTCTCTGTCTTTCTCTCTTACAGTTGTAAATTAAGCTACATTCAGAAAGTTTTAGGACCCATAGAACCTATAGTTTTATTATCTTTAACTTCATATCAGGGATCCAGGCTTTTCTCTTCTTTTTGCATTGGCCAACCCCAGTTTTTATTCAGGTGTCTACCTCCTGGGGGCCAGTCAGATCCAGCGTTAGGTACCATAGCGTGATGGGAACCGTTAAGATAAAATCTCTGTCTTCAAGCAGTTTTACAGCCCATGTGGCAGACAAGAGGCAGCAGTTAGACCTGAATCTGAGACAGCACATAACTGGCAGGAGAATGTAAGAGCCTCCGACACTGAGGGGAGGAGCCCAGGAACGTGGACCAGAAACTCTTTGGAGGAGGTCAGGTTTGGCCTGTGCCTTGAAAACTGAGTAAGAAGAAAGTCAGACACGTGACCTTTTACAGGTGGCCAGATATTCAGTCCATCACAAATGTACACAGTATCTGAGTGCTGTTCATCTCACTCTTCCTACCCATAGGTCGTAGACCTCATTGGCGTTCTTTCCATGTAGCTATAAGGCAGGAGTGAATGATCATATGTAACCCCAAGTAAAACACCACACTGTATGCCTGGCCCCGCTTTGACCACACAGTACTTGCGTACTGCCAAAACAGTAATCGTGTTGACCGCTTACCTCCATCCAAGGTAGGGCCTTCCGTGGAGTCCTACCTAGTTATTTCCACCACGAGGCGAACCGCACCAAATTGGTGTTGACAGTAACAATCCGTCTCTCAACATGCAGCCACGAGCAAGGGGAAATAAATTAAAGCGGCTGGGGTGATTCCATGATGCCACTCTCACCCTCTTGAAGAATCAAAACCAAAATTGTGTGATGAAAGCCAGGCTTTAAAGTAGCATCCACTGTGGCTGCAGAGGTCTTAAGAAATGACTTGTTCTTTACCAAGCTTTTATTTTGTTTCTGCTTCTGAACAGATTATGTGACTTACTGTGAAAACTCTGAGAGGCAGAGCCTCTGTAGTGAATTTACACAGTGCTGAAATAATTAGGCACATTTATATATGCTGACTGATTCCAAAATAGATTATAATACTTTTTATTTCTGAGACTTACCTCCCACTGACATGGCTTCTAGCCAGTCACTGTGATGATATAAACAAGACCTAATTTCAAACGTGCTTCTCAGGCCATGAAGCTGGGGTCTGTGTCGGCCTGAGATTCCCTATATGGAAAATAGTGGTTGGGATCCGTCAAACTTCAGTGTGTTTTGACTTCACACTAGTTTGCAACTGTCTGAATTGATTTCTAATAAGACTGTGCATTTTATATTAATTCAGTGTGGCTTGTCTATGAAGGCTTTTCCTTATATTACTGGTAAGCATGGTGAATTGACTCATGATTGGCATAAAAAGCAAAAGCTTTAATTCTGAGGGTTTTTTTTCCTGTTCTACTTCTAGATCTTAGTGAACTTCCCGTTTTCATTTCTTAATGCAGGGAGATGCGACAATCAGAAAGATGCTGAGCTTCTGGTGGCCTTTGGCTCTGATTTTGGCCACGCAGAGAATCAGTAGGCCGATTGTCAACCTCTTTGTGTCCCGGGACCTCGGGGGCAGTTCTGCAGCTACGGAGGTAGGTGAATTTGGGAGGAACGTGGGGACTTGTAACAGCTTTAGGGAGCGGGGGCTAACACTTGTTGCTAGCTCATCTCGGGAGCTCAAGTGATTTTGCAGTTCTAAAGTCTGACACAGTCACGCTGGGAAGCCGGAGGCGCTTCTTCAGTAACTGAGAGTCGTGTGACTTTATATTATTATGAGTATTGAGGGAGACGTCCACTTCCTCCCTCTCGTACTGGCACAGAAAGGAAGTGTCCAAGGGACAGAGTCACCTAGGAGCTGAGCTGGTGAGAATCCAGGCTTTCGCTTCCACCACAGGGCTTTTCTGTATGTCCATGATGACCGCAAGGGGCCTCTCTCCCGGAGCTGCACAGGACAGGGGAGCATGCCGTGTGTGGGCAGAAATGACGGGGCCCAGAGGGAGCAGGGCCTCTGTTTTAACCCAACCTACTGTCACCTGCTGGCCATCATCCTCTGCCTGAAGGACTCTAGGTGCTGCTTGGCGGTCTGCCCCTCCCTAAACGACGACCCCTGTGTTCACTCACTAATAGCCCAAGCAGTGTGCCTGGAAACTGGCAGCTCCTCCAAAGGCCGCGTTGACTCACTTTTTCCCCCTTTCAAGTTGGGTATGAACAAATAGAATGACTTCACTTGTTTCTTCTTCCACTGCCTCCTGGAGAATTAACTCAGCCTCTGGCACCGCTGGTCCTGCAGGAGGGTTCCGACTGCTCATTAGGGCCTCCTGTTTACACGTGGCTTTTCGAAGGAGCGGCCGAGCCCCGGACTGCGCTGTCAGCAGGTCCCTGGCCGGGAGCACCATGCCAGTTTCCATGTCCTAGGAAGCAGCTCATGTTGGCAGGGAAGGAGCAGCCTATAAATCAAAAGCAGAATGCGTTCTCTTGCCTCAGTTTGTTTTTGGAGTCATGGGTATCTTGGGTGGCTTCTGTAACACAGCAGTTTTTTACCTGGAAGGTGTAGTTTCCCAGTAAAAAGCGTGGGATGCCCATGACCTGTGTGCTGGAATTCCACCTTTGCCTTAAAACAAATGAACAGAAAGCTGTCTTGTATTAGCGCCATTTCAAAGCTGCCAGCAGTGGTATGTGAACCGCCTGCTTATGCGTTAGGCATTGTGTGCATTTCCTGGGCTCCCATCACCACTCCAAGATGGGTGTTGTTCTCCCCATTCTGCTGCAGGAGCAGAAAGGGGGGGCCCGACACAGCTGGTAAGTGATGAGGGGAAAGCTGGGCCCTCGCTCCACCCGATCGCATCCTCATTTTTGTTCCTCACCCCACAGTTAGTTCACACAGCCGGGGACTTCCCTCGTGTTCTTGGCAGGCTGGGCACTGCTCCTCCCTTCTTCAAAGTAGATGGAGCCGTCTTCCTCCTTGACTAGTGAGTTAAAGGGTTGACCTGTGCCAGGATGTAGCGTGAGACGCTGTGTTTTCCTCCTTCCTTTTCATGCACAAGAGAAAAGAAGCTCATTTTCATGGAAGCACGTCAACAGCTGTATGAAACATTTATTAGTTTTATTAAATTAACTTTTAACTCAGGCCATACCTACCGACTGAGCCGTCGGGAATGAGTTGAGTTGGGAAGAGACAGTGGCACAAAGCCATCAACAAATGTATAGTGTCAGCCACCTCAGAAGACGGAGACGGAGAGGTGTGCACTGGGAGGATGCCCAGCTTCATTCTGAGACAAAGAATAGACCAGACTGGCAGGTCCTCCTTGGCACAATGGAAAGAGCAAAGTTTCTGAGGAATGGGGTTGGCTTCTCAAGCCTGAACCTGCTTTCCCCTGCGTCCCTGTAACAATGCACCTACCCATATCCTCTGCACTCTGGCCGGTCCTGCGCCGGCTGAAGCCAGTCACCCAGTATGGGGGATCTGCCGCTGGCCCTGTCACACAGCGTGACAGCGACTGGAGGACTCGCTGCCGATGTCCACACTAATGCTGCCCACTTTTCTCTTGCAGGCTGTGGCAATTTTGACAGCCACATACCCTGTGGGCCACATGCCATATGGCTGGTTGACAGAAATTCGGGCCGTCTATCCTGCTTTTGACAAGGTGAGACCTGGGTGGCACAGTGTCAGAAACATGCTCTTTAAAATTGCCCTTTGATGGACAGAGGTCTCCAGAGGCACGCTGGGCTGTTTCTTGAGCCCACCTCCTTTTGTAAGGTTAACAGGGGGTTGGGGTGTTGGCGGTAACTGTGGAACATTCTCTGAAAATACCAGAGCAGGTTGAAGTTTACCTCCATGCCAAGCCTGTGATGCTTTTACAAACTGAATATTCCTCTGGCCATTTTTTAGGTGATTCCTATTGGAAATTTACATGTTTGCAAAAGGGCAGATAAACTCTTTAAAACATTATACATGTTAGATTTTGTTTCTGTAGCTTATTTCTTTAGTTCAGCTAGCACCTTACTGCCTCATACCGGATGGCTGAGGTGCAGACACAGTTTTCTGTGGCGAGGGTACCTGCTCGCACACATGGTCCCTTCAGCAGGACTGTCAGCTTGGTTCTGAGGTGGCAGACTTATTCCAACTGAAAGCCTCACGGATGGCAGCTCTGGCTGGTCCCAGCGAGCGAGGCACATAACTATTATGATGTTGCCTGTGGCATGGTCGTGACTCTGTCTTTGTCGTTCAGTAAATGTCTGCTTCATTGCAGCTCTATTATTGGAACCTATAGGCTTTTACCGTAAACAGATGTAACACCAGCTACCAAAAAGCAGTGCACAATGTTTAAAATGGAAAGGAAGCAAACAACCTGCTGTTTATGTCTAAATATGTGTTGTTTTGCCTTGAATCTCCATAGCATGGGTTCAGGGCCCTTGCTGGTACCGTTTTCTCTTATCCCACCAAGAGCCCTGTGAAGGGAGGAGAGGAAAAGCCTTCAGCAGGTCAGGGAGTCCCCAGCAGGTCGGCTCTGGCGGAACGGGCAGTCTGCACTCAGAACCTCCACTTTCCCCTACCCTCCCTTCAGTCTCCTGAGGGCACAAAGCCACACAGGCAGGGCCACCCATCTTTCCTTCATGAAGCCCCCTGCTTCTGACCTGCTCCCTTAACCTGCGTGTGAGCTTTGTACTCCTGCACCCAACCTTGCCTGCTGGGCCAAGGGCTCCCCTTCCAGCCCCTGTCTCAGGAAGTGGGTGTGGACATCCTTAGCAGTCTGTCCATTAGTACCTGCCACCTGCTGCAGACAGGGTGCAGTTTCTGTGGAGAAGTGCTCCTGACTGCAACCCATGGGCCCCGAGTCACCAATGAGAGAGAGAGAGAGAGAGAGAGAGAGAGAGAGAGAGGGAGAGAGAGGCACTCTGTACAGTGGGTTTAGTGCAGTCTCCAGACAGAAATCACTGTTTTCCTTTTGAGGAACATACATAGGGAGGTGTAGAAAACAAAATGGATGGAAGTCCTTTTAGATGTCGGTTCTCACCCTGGAGAATAAGATTATATAATGCAACTTACTGACGAGAATAGGTGCTGAAATGGTAAAGCCTCCTGGCTGGGAGTGTCCCATCTGAGATTGGTTCAGGCCACCTTGAAATAATAAAACTTAACAATACCACAGTGTATGGCTTCAGTAGGAGTGTCCAAGAAAAACATTGTTTTATTTCTAATCACAGAGGTTAGAAGTTATGAAAAATTCCTTTAACAAGCGTACCTCTGGCCAGAAATGTAGGTTACTCAGAATCCTTTTAAAACCTCACCCTCCGTGCCCACACACGCCTGTGAGCAACACCAAGCCACTTGGGGGAATTCTGCACAGTCACCAACATCTCAGACCCTGTGGGCACTTCCAGAGTATGCTGCCCTGACCATTGAAGTCCTCATCCTCTTCTTGGGTTCCAGGATAAGAGATTCAGAATATCTTAGTACCTTGTGGTCATTCTAGCTAAGTATGGACAGAGATCTTTACACTGGTGCAGTCTGCCCTGTCCTTTTCATCTGTGAAAGGTGTGTTTCTGAGTATATTGGTCAAACCAAATGAAACACCTGTGCTAATCTGGCAGCACCAGCATTTGCTTCAAACATGCTGCCAGGGTTATAATCCATCAGTGCAGGGACACTGTGGGTTTGGTGACATTGCTTGACTCCCTTGGGGTGGTCCCATCTCACACTACCAGGGCACCTGATGGATGGATGGATGGATGGATGGATGGATGGATGGATGGATGGATGGAGACAGAGAGCCCCAGCACGCTGGGACGTTGGCTTCTCTGTGGCAGTAGCCTGTTAGTCAGAAAGGCAGCTGTGCTTCAGAGAGCAGGATTAAGAAGTGACATTCAGAGGTGGTGCTGCAGAGGCGCCCTCGAGGGGAAGTGGTGGGAGAGATTCCAGAGTCTGCAGCCTCCACACTGAGGGAAATCTGTGTCCTTCCCAGCAGGACCCTGGGTGGCTGCGTGTGCATGTGTCCGATTAGCCTGGGCATGGAACCAGGTGGCGAGCTTGTTTTTGTTGGTTGGTTCTGGACTAATTGGATCCATAATGAGGCAGGGGTTCTTCTTCCCTGGAGATTTTCCTGGCCCTGGGGCCAGGCATGTGGGATGGGGTGAGGCTGTGTGGCAGTGGGACCCAGAAAACCTCAGCACGCCTCATATTAGTGATCTGCAAGAGGGCATCCCAAGCCAGCTGAAGAACTGCTCCCAATCGATTGTAGCAGGGGCTCTGTCGGAGCCCCCGTGCCCAAGAAGGATTCTGGCACCAAGTGCTTCAGAGCCCAAGAGGTGGGTGCGTGCGCATAGAGCTTCATCTGAGAAGGCACCACCTCACAGGGCCCCAGGGGAGATGAACATGTGCGCTGTCCCCAAGGGTCATTAGGAAGTGAGGCCCGGAGAGTGCTAGAAGTCAGAAGTCACAGGTAGGCTGTGGAGGGGATCGGCCTTGAGGAGACTCGTGTTTGGGGAACCAGGAGACCCAGCAGCAGGAGGAAGAACAAAAGCACCTGTGTGTTGGGGGAAAGCAAAGAGCCTTGTTTGGGAGCCACGTGGGGAAGAGACAAAGGGAACAAGGGTCTGGGCCATTCAGGCAAGGCCCTGCATGCCCAGTGCCATTCAAGTCCATTGGGTGGGGAGGAGAGGAGCAGCAGAGGTCACCGAGCAGGGCTTGGTGTTCAGCAGGATGACCCTGGTGACCAGGCACAGGGACCGCAGGCTTCTAGGCCAAGGCCCTGGGCAGGGCGAGGTGGGCAGCTGGCGCCAAGGGATCGGACTGACTCAGCCCAGAGTTGGGTCTGGGGAGCGTCCATGTGTGAATTAACAGCCGTCCGAGAGACCCAGCATGACGGCTGTCTTCCAGGCTGTCCCTCGGCGTCCCCATGCCAGGCACCTCACAGAAAACAAGATGCTCTTTGAGATCCCGGGGAGTCAGCCAGGGATACCCCAGAGCTTGTCGTCACTGCTGTTCTCTTCCCCCAGAATAACCCCAGCAACAAACTGGCGAACACGAGCAACACGGTCACCGCATCCCACATCAAGAGGTTCACATTTGTGTGCATGGCCTTGTCGCTGACGGTAAGGGGATCGGGAGACTTCTCTCTCTCCCTCTCTCTCCCCCCTCCTCTCTGTAAAGGGGCGAGTTGCTATTTCAAAGGGAGGACTCTTTATTCCACAACATATTGCTATGCTAGATTCATTAACAACCTCTTGGGGCTGGGGATTTAGCTCAGCGGCAAAGCGCCTGCCTGGCAAGCACAAGGTCGTGAGTTCGGTTCCCAGTACTGGAGAAAATCCAAAAACAAACAAACAGGGCTGGGGATTTAGCTCAGCGGCAAAGCGCCTGCCTGGCAAGCGCAAGGTCGTGAGTTCGGTTCCTGGTACCGGAGAAAAACCAAAAAAAAAAAAAACAAAACAAAACAAAAACAAAAACAAACAACAACAACAACAAAAATCTCTTCAACACATGTTCTCCCCCAAATGTGAATGACTCTACTCAAGGAGGTGATTGTCTTTAGGGGCACACATCTGCTTCTGGTATTCCTCAGGACTCCTCACGTGATCAAGAAAGACAGACTTTGCCTTTAATTTGAATGCCTCTCTCATCTCGCTAAGGAATACCCAACCCATTTTCTGAGCATCCAAAGTCAGCTTTGAAGCCATCCCAACCCTACCCCAAATGGAACTGATGTTATTTCAGTTTCCCTATAAAAGTTCTTTTCCTAATTACATTATGCTGATGCAGCCAACTTACTTATCCTTATTTACCCAGCCCCTGCTGGATCTCGAGCCCTGTCTCTCCGCCAAGGATACAGCTGTGAAGAGCTGTGGGTGACACCAAGCCGTCACCAGCATGTCAGTGTCTGAGAGCACATCCTTAAACAGGCAGCACACGCTCTCCCCTTACCGGACCCCCATGAGCAAGTCTCATGCGTGAGATCCTGTTCAAAAATGTGGAAAGCACATGTGTAGAGTATATAAGATGGTTTATAACGTGTCAACAGCAGCAGGAAAACCAGCAATTACAAGCAATCTTAAACGGTAGACTATACCCTTTGAGTTGTAAAGATGGAAATGAGACAAAGATAAAAAGAACTGTGGTGTTTTTGTCTTGTTTTATTTTGTTTTTGCAATTCTAGAGATTGAACCCAGGGCCTTTGCACTGAGCTACATCCCCAGCCATTTTTATTTTTTTATTTTGATACTGGGTCTTGCTAAATTGCCCAGGCTAGGCTCAAATGTGGTCCTCCTGTCTCAGCCTCCCATTGTGCTGGGATTATGGGCATGCACCACTGTACCCAGCTGAGTTATGGCTGCTCATTTCCCTTGTTTATTGTTGTGGCTACTCATGTCCTAGTAAGTCGTATAGAACACTTTCACTTATATGTACAACGCCAGTGTTTTCCAGAAATGCCCGGGGCTGTGCAGTGATCCTCCTCACTAACCAGCCCAGGGACTGAGAGCTATTTAAAGTGTTAGCCTTGGGGCTGGGGATTTAGCTCAGCGCACAGTGCCTGCCTTGGAAGCGCAAGGTCATGAGTTCGATTCCCGGTACCATGAAAAAAATAAAAACAAAATAAAATAAAATGTTAGCCTACATTGCAAATGGAACACATTACCTGTTGTCCTTAGCAGTCTCAGAAGAACATTCAGCTTGATGAGCTGCACTTAGTCCTTCAAATTCAACTCCTGCACACGGTGTAAGCCTTTAGTGGACTTTGTTGCAAAACCCACGGCTTAACATTTGCCCACTGATCCAGCAGCTGTGTAGATTGCTGCAGAGTAATTTTTGATTACTCAGATAGGGACAGCGAGGGATAGGGACAGCGAGGGATGGGTGGCCTATCGAAAAAGGCCCAGCACACCGCTGAGCACGACCTCATGCCCTTGGCTGCCCGTCACCTCCAGCGCTGCCCCTGCAGCCCTGCAGCCCTGTGAAGTGGGGATGTCAGAAGCCCATCCGCTGCTTCTTCACTGGGTGGAGGGAATTTCTGACAGCATACATCTGTTGGAGTCAGACCGGTGACCCCAGGCCAACCTCTTCCTTTGTGGGCATTCTGTCTTCCTGTGGTGTTTAAGTTTTTCCATGGTTCCCTAAAGTATTAGCAAAACACTGAACAACAGTTTAAAAGAGTATTTTAGGAGAAAAACAGAGAAGTTTCTATTCCAGAGCAGACCTCAGCTTTTGGAGCCGAGAGTTGAGTCAAGTCCAAAGCCAGGTTCTGTGACTTGGCTCTCGCAGGCCCAGAGAACCAGCTACTCCTGGCTGGAGGTTGCCTCCCCTGTCTTACTGTGTAGAGGGCTTCCCACAGCGAGGCTTGAGTATAGTGGAGAGCGTGGCCGCAGCAGGGGCAAGGACAGTCCTCTCTGGTGACTCATGAGCAGCAATTTGTACCGCTAAAAAATTACTCTGCAGCAAGCTTATTTAAAATGATGATAATTTAGGAGCTGGGAAAACGATTACACATCTCGCAAGCAAAGGTTTTATTTCTTTAATTATTATAATCCTAGATCACAAAAGTCTTCTGTAGCTAGAAGTATCTCAAGGTAAACTTTCCTCTTAGAAATAAAGACTTGGAACGCTTTGCTGGAGGGGAACTTGGAGATACTCTCGTCAGAACCTATAATTTTTCAGAAAAGGAAATGACTCAGACAGGACAAGGGAAGTGTCCAAGTGCCCAGTAATAGAACTGGCTGGAACTCAGCCCCTGGGTCTCTGTCTGGTGAACACCACTGTCCCCAAGGAACAGGAACAAGTACTGGTCCTTGGGCCTCCGCACTGGGACACTTGGCACCATGCCGAAAGGAACGGCAGTTTCTTCAACATTAAAAACCATGGCATTTGAGCTGTGAAGTATCTCACATCCAGTATCCTCACAGCGATTCCATCAATTGACGCAATATTTTGGCTGAAGGAATTGTCACTAAAAGGCACATAGGAAAAATGTAAAGCAAGATTTTTCTAAACTAAGCATTCAACGGCAGCTCTAACACAGACAGCTTTTTATGTCACACCATTATTCATCGTGCTCTTACTCTCCGAACTTCACGACACAGGTCTGTGATGTGGCCCCCCGGCCTGCCACCGTGCTGACACGTGGAAGGGACACAATAATCCCCCGAGTTTTGCCATGGTAAGGGTCATGAAGGCACCCACACTGCAGTGGTGTAGTTTGGAGGTGGGTTCTATCCCCAGCACCACACACACACACACACACCCGTGCATGCACACACACATGCACTCACACACACACATCAAGTGACAGTCTGCTTATCTATGCCCATTTAACCCTATTTTTAAAGCTCTTAAAAGGCCTTTTCTGAGTCTGTTTTAATGTAATTTTTTTAACCATCTGAATGTCTAGAAATTAACAAAGCAGAAGTTGTAACACTCAAGAGCATCATGCTTCATGTTCTTTCCAGAGTATGATTTTTTTTTTCCAGTACTTTTTTCAGCCTTTGCCTTGAAAAACTCCCCAGCATTTTTTATTTTAAAATAGAGTTCCACAATGTTTCCTAGACTGGGCTAGAACCTGCAGTCCTCCTGCCTCAGCCTCCCAGAGTGCTGGAATTACAGGCACGGACCACCAAACCAGGTTTGCAGCAGATGATTTTATGTACAAAGTAGGAGCTTCTCGATGATTCACAGCCGCCATGGGTCATCTTACACTGACAGAGTTTCCCGTGCTCAGTCTCTGGGGAAGCTGGCTCATGTCCCCGAGAGTTTGAGAGGACTGGCCCCTGGGTCCCTGTCCTGTGACTCAGTGCTTCCAACTGCGTCTCAAAGAAAAACTTCTGCTTATGATGGAAAATGCAGCCTTCCCACCCGAAAGGGCTCACTTTTTGGGCTCTTGCACACTGGGTTCTAGTCAAACTTCACCTGTGAAAAATAAGACATCACTTTGACAGTTAATGAGAGACAGACACTGCAGCATATCCATATTTATTTATTCCCTATTATAAATTTTCAGCTTAAAGTTAGATTGCCTCTTCTTGCTCTGAAATTTGGTTCTGCCCTCACGCTTTTCCCCAACAGTCACCTTTAAGTCACTGCATTTTAAGAAAAACAGCCAATGTCCTGCGTGCAGAAGGGGAGGGCTGGTGTGGAGCCGGGAGACGGGGTCAGGAGCATTTCCAGTTCCTGACCCTGTGCCTATGGCATCGTGCGTCTCGTCCTTCCAGCATGCTCGGCAGCAGGTGCTGACTGGCCTCTCTAGTCAGACGGGGCAAAGGGTATCTTACTCCTTCCAAAAGATCCTCCTCAAAACCGCAGGTCACCAGTGCATACCTGCTGAGTAGCAGCGAGTCAGTGGCCGTATGCAGACCAAGGCCAGCCAGGCAGCTACAGACGGGCCAGCTGCTCTTCAGGGTGAAGGAAGACACAGAGGCTGCCCCTGGAGGGACAGCTCAGGAGGGCATGCGTGTCATGGCAGCCAACCTTGTCAACCCCCGCAGGGAGAAGGAATCAAAGACTAGTGATCCACAGGGGAAGGAAGAGGCACAGCCTTGGGGAACCGAGCCACTCGGCCCTGAACCATCCTGAAGAGCTGTGGACCCTCTCACAAATGCACCGGACTGTCGGCACGGTGACGGTGCATCCTTGAAGGCCTTTTCCCTTGGGGCTGGAGTGGGGGGCGTGGCCTGGGAAAGGTGCTCCTGAGGAAAGAGCCTCCTGGCTCCAGAGCTCCTGCCTCTTGGCAGGCAATAACACTGAGGCAACGCTGAGCTTACACAACCTCTGCTCTCAAAAGCTTGAGGTCTGTCCTGGTCCCTCCTGGACTGAAGATTTGGGAGTAAGAGAGGAACTGCTCACCAGGGTGGGACGCATCTGCCCAACAGTACTCTTGAAGGGAAAAGTGCCAGATGGGCATCAGAATGCCAGGCCGGCTTGGTGAAAGCCAACATGCCAGGCAGCTAAACTCACCAAATTTGCCTATTTATTCAAAACGTACACACACAAGAAAAAGCCCTCTTTGTGTAGTTTATAACAAACTGTGTTAAACAGCCAAGTTTTAACAGTTCAGCTGCTTCTAGTTGACCCGTTTGCGTTTTGACTTTACGAATGGCATTTTAACAGCATTTTTCTCTTGTCAAGCCTCCTGCTGCTTTAGCTTTGGGCAGCTGGTGCCAAGAGGCAAGGAGAAGAATCCATGCAGAGCGCAGGCCTGGCTCTGCTGCCGCCTCCCCAAGGCCTTTGCGCACAGCAGAAATGGGCGTCCTTCCAGAGGGAGCTCAGCACGCGAAGGCGGGGGTGCCCCTGGGCAGGGGATGGCCTACGCCACCACACCCAGCACCCCCTGCATGCCGGACGCAGAGAAAGCAAAGGAGGAGATGGAAGGACCAGGGAAGGGAGACGGAGTGCCAGAGAGGTGGAGAAACCACAGTCAAAAAGAGATGGGAGTTCATCACTAAATGGCGGAGCGAAGTGGCGGAGGTGGAGGTGGAGGTGGAGGAACAGATGCAGTTGGTGTACAGCTCCGAGGGCCTAGAGCTGGCCCAGGGCCCTGCCAGTCCTTCCAGCCCAAGTTGCTGTAACTCTGTAAGAGATTTTACAAGACAGCCTTTTAAGAGATAGTAAATTGCACAAAGTGATGGTTGGCCAAACCGGTTATTGCGTGGGGATTTAGGGTAAGCCGTGTCAGGAAGGTGGGTGTGGAAGGCAGCTCTCACCAGGCTTTGCACACTTGCTCACACGATGCCGGGTCACGCAACTACACCAGGGCCCCAGGGCCGGCATCCTGCAGCTTCCACACAAGGGGCTGCTTGGGCCCTGAGGGAGTCCCCGTCACTCAGACAGAGAGAGAAGGAAGCCTGTCGGGACACCCTCAGTCTGCGCTGCCTCACAGGGTGACGCAGGGGCATCAGAGGTCAGTGGCTCCTAATACTGAAGGGTTTGCTTCTTATTTCACCCAGATCTTTATGGGCCTTGCCTTTTGCAGTCAATGAGGCATTAAAGGGAGACCGTGAAAGCCAGAAGCTTCTATTCTGATTGGGGTGGGTAAGCTGTGTCTGCTGCGTTGAGGTGCTAACCCCCAGGACCTCAGAATGTGACCTCATTTGAAGCAGAGTTAAGATGAGGCGCTGGGGGGGAAGGTGGGCTCCCAAGCAGAGCCAGGATAGCCAGTGCTCACACAGAGGGGAGTCAGGCACAGAGAGTACACTCACCGGCCTCCTCGGCAGGCTGCGAGACAGTAACTGCCCTGCTCCCAACCAGCTGGCTAGGTGCTCGGTGAGGGCAGCCCTGGAAAAAGATGTGCGGTGTTCTAGACAAAAGAGGCCTCTTCCTCTCACCAAAGGCCACACAGACTTGAGGAACCAGCCTGTCAGCAGCCAGCACTCTGTCCCTGCATTATGTGAACTACTTCAGACACGGCTATGATTCTATTTCACCAGACGCTCAGTGTGTGTAGAGCATTTGCTGAGAAACGCTTAGCCCGCACCTCGGTGCTGTGCCTGCACTTATGTGCTTCATTACGTCTTTGCTGATGGCCTTTGGGAAGGGGGTTATTGGCATCACAGCCCCAGACAGAAGGTAGTACCAACCCGCTCACGGTTTATATGAGTATGTGTCCCATTGCCAATAACACAAAACCACAAATTTGGTAAATTTTAATGAAAAATGACTTCTTTTTTTGTTTGCTGGTTGATTGGTTTGCTTGTGGGTTTGCGTTTGTTTCCATTAATGGGAATGAACCCAGGGGCTCTGTAGCACTGAGCTACACTGTCGGCCCTTTTCAGTTTTTATTTTGAGAGCATCTCACTAAATTGCTCAGGTGAGACTTGTACTTGCGATCCTCCTGCCTCAGCCTTGCTCAGGGCTGGGACTGCAGGCGTGCAGCGCTGTGCCTGGCTGAGAGGTGGTTTATTTTGGCTCTCTGCTCTGGAGGCCTAAGGTCAGGGACCCGTATCTGGTGGTGGCTTTCCGGCTGGCAGAGTCCCAAGTGCTGCAGGGCTTCACGTGGCCCGAGACAGGGAGTGTGCGTGCCTGTGGCCGATCAGCCCGAGGGCTCCACCCTGTGACCCTGCTTCACCCTCCTCACCCTAAACTGACCCAGGGGCGCCGCACTTCCTGGTGCAAGAGCAGCTGTATCAGCCCAAAGAGAGGTCAGCCCAGCCCTCGCCCTTATCCACCGCCGTGGCCGGGCTCTGCAGGGCCCAGCTGACTGCCCCCAGGAACAGCGCCTTAGGACTCCGGCTGTTTGCAAAATGTCTCATTAGCTCAGTGAAATACAAAATTCAGGCACATGGTGGGCACTGCAGTGTGCAGGAAGCGGACAGCAGCTCCGCCAGGGCTCTGCCTGGACCCTGAGGCAGTTCAGGGCAATGCCCAGCAGGGCTGGGCTCCCAGCACGGTGTGCACTGCGCTGTCCAGGGCCTGAAATACCTGATTGGTGTATGGTTTACTTGGGGGTGGAGAGCCCAGCAAACCCAGGGGAAACTTTCTCCAGCCATTGTTCTCTAAATTATCTCAAAAACTACTACATAGCCCAGTTACTTCTAGTGGACTGAGAAAGGAACAGAGTGAAACCCTGATTAGAATGCCGAGTGCCATTGTGTGCGGTCACTGAAGTGAGCCACCATTTGATCAGGGAACAAAGGAAACGATCAGAAGCACTTTGGTTGCCAAAGGGGCCAGTGGGGGCGGGGCAGTCCCCACACTGGCCCGCGGCACTTAAAACCAGCCTGGGAAGCAAAGTCACTTTCAGCTCTGGGATGGGCTTATGGGCTCAACTCCAAAGGAATTCTCCGTCTCTCTTTCTCTGTCTGTCTATCTCTCCTTTGCTCCTTCTCTCTCTCTTTCTCTGTCTCTCTCACACTGAATTACATTCTCAGCATCCCCTTATGAGACAGGGTCTTGCTAGGTTGCCTAGACTAGCCTCAAACATGGAAATCCTCCTGCCTCTGCTTCCTGAAGAGTTGGGATTGCAGGCTTGTGCCACCGTGCTCCCTCTTTTTCTCTTAAAGGGTCCACTGCTGCAAGGCCCACCTGTTCAGGCCCAGTAAACAGGGGTCTTTTGGTCCCTTCTGAGTCCAGTTCCCACCCAGAAGAACCAATGTGCTGCTGAGCAACAGCACCTAAGGGACAGAACAGGGTCTGGAAAGCCTGCCGGCCAGGAGTCAGGAACACTGGTTACAGCGACCTGCCTGAGATTCTCCCTAGAGCATGCTCCCAGGCCTGCTTGTGCTGGAAGGATGAATTGGCGGCTCTCAAAGGATGCCCTGAGGCCCAGGGTGTACTCACCGGGGGACACCTCTGATGGGCACAGCCCTGAAGGAGGCAGTTCGATGCCAGGCTGCTGGGACCCTGCTGTGTGTGCAGACTTGAAGTCAGGAGAGCCGGGCTGGAGGGGTGGGGGTGAGCTCGAGCTGGAGTTGGGGGCCACATGGTGCGGTGCCTGTGGACACAGGCTCGGCTCTCAGCCAAGTGACTTTGGAATGTCCCTTCAGAGTATAAACCTCAGTCTCCCCAGTGCCCCATGGAGATGATGACTCGCCCACTTTATAAAGACATTTTACAGGGGCGAGAGCTCAGTGGAGCCCCCGGCATGAGCGGGAAGCAGGGACTGTGGTGCAGCGAGGTCCTGGCTCCGGCCCGTGGGATCTGGCTTGGGGAAGAGGTCGCTATGTGTCAGCAAATGGTTGTTGGGATATGTGATGCCAACGAGGAGTGTAATGATTAAAAGCCCTTCTATCACAAGGGGTGATCAAAGTATACGGTGAATTTTAAAATTAAATTTATCCCAGCAGAGACACGTTGCCATTTCTCCCCCGAAGAATACTCAAACACTCCCACTCCTTTGAACACGCTTACCCCTTGCTTGTCGGCCGTGTGTCTTTTAGTGTGATTCTTTCCTTTTTTAATTCAAACCTCCGCCCTTGTAGGCACAAGCCTTCTGTGGACAGGCCTCCCTCGGACATGGGAGACAGTATGGGACATTTTTTCCCTGTGGCCTGGAGAAGCTTTTCAGTGGGCCTCTCCCCAAATGCCAGTTACCCCCACGCTGCAGCGCAGACAGAGAGGAGAGACCAGGGTCAGTCTCCTGCCTAGACAGCAGAGAGGACTGCGGGCAGCAACCAAATTGTTAAAACCCCAGGAAGGACGGGTTTTGAGTGGCACAGAGACCTAATGTGTTTGCGTTTTGGAGTCCTTGGACTAGAAGGAGCACCGTGTGTGTGTTGGACACCTGTGGGGCACTGCCCGGTCACCACAGCCACATAAACAGTCCCTGTGTCCTCTGTCCCCCACTGGCACAGCTCTTGGCCTCCCAGTGTCTCTGTCAGCCTGAGCCTCCACGCCTCACCAGCTGCAGATGTGGGCATTGCAGAAGGTCTAAGGCCCAGGCCATGGAGCAGCACGCTTCCAAGGGGGGTGGGCGGTGCCAGGGAGTCTCCATGCATGGTCCTGTTGTTGCCCAGAGACAGAACGTGCACACTCATGATCACTCACTGAGCAGATCTGGGGCCCTGCCCTGGGCCTGGCCCTGGCCCTACCATGGCGAAGCGGCTCCGTCTCTGCTGAACTTGGTCCTGTAACAGGGGAGGGAGCCGGTGCCTGTATGAGCACATACGCTGGTGCAGGATAATGTGGCGTCCATTCCTTCAAGTTGCGCTCACAAGTTAGTGTAAACTTGGTGCTTTAAAAAGAGAGAACTTTCCGTGTCGTGGTGCTGGAGCCCGGAAACCCAAATTGGGCTCCCTAGGCTGAAACTGCGGGGTTCAGGGTGCGCTCACTTCGGAGGGCTGGGGGAAACGGGAGCCTTGCCTCCTCCTCGGTCATCCTCCAGACGCTCCATTTGCGTCACTCGGGTCTAGGCCTCCGTCATCGCACAGCCACCTCCTGAGTGTGTCCTGCATGCAATGTGTGTGATGCGTCAGATCTCCCCTGGCCTCTTTCTTACAAGGACGTGTGTGAAGGCGTAGGGCCCACCCATGTAATCTCGGCTCAAGCCCCTCTGTGGAACCACATGTGGCACCAGGAGAAGCATACTTCCTAGCTGCAGGTACCAGGGCGTGAAGGTCTCTGAGTGACCCTTATGCGGCCTCATGCAGGTACTAACCAGGGCTTAGAAGGAAGACACGGTCGTCCCTGCTTCTCCCCAGACTCACCCTCTTCAGGTCGGGTTACCTGAGCTCGATCACAGTACAAACATATGAAATGGAGAGTTCCAGAAACAAGCAGTGCATCCATGTAAATTGTGTACTGTTCCAAGGAACTGAATGAAATCTCACACCAGCTACTCTGTCCCGCCCAGCGCTCAAATCCTCCCTGTCCTGCTTATCCACACTGTGCGCGCCACACCCCGTTCGTCACCTGCAGCTGATTAGCAGCCACCTTTGGAGCCATCTCAGTCTTCTGTTTGTCACAGTTTGGGAGTGCTTTCGTACAGGTGCTCTTTACACGGAGGCCGGGTCACGGTGCCCGCGACACTCGCCTCGTGTCTCATCACGCAGGCATCATATCACCGCGTGCCGCAGGAAGTACAGTGACATGTTTTGAGAGGCCATGTTGATTTTATTTGTGTGGTGTTGTAACTGTTCTGTTTTATGATTATTTACTGCTGTTAACCTCCACCCGTGCCTGATGCATAAATTAGACTCACAGTATGTGTGCGCAGACCGTGTAGGGCTCAGAGTAAACGCAGGGCCAGGTGTCCACTGGGATCTTGGGACATTTCCTGGAGGATACGGCGGCTACTATAAAAAGAGCGGGTGATAGAGGTGACACTTGGTTCAGGAGGTCAGGGAGGCCCCTCTGCAGGGACCATGGCAACGTCAGCAGAATGCACGGGGCCCACTGCCCTGCAGCCTTGAGCCCCCGAGTGTGACCTCCACCTGCTGCGGACACAGGGTTGGTCCGGGTCAAGCACAGGTGACTAGCTGCTTCCACTGCAGAAGTGCTGCCTGCGGATGGGGCAGGGTGTTCCGCAGCAGAGAGCCCTGGCGGAGAGGACCGCCTCCTCAGCTCCTCTGTCTAGAAGGTCGGTCTTACTTTTTTCTTTCTCTCTTTCTTTCTTCTTTGTTTATGTGTATGTGTGGTACTGGGGATCAAACCCAGGACCTTCACACTGAGCTACGTACTGCCCCAGTTTTTTTTGGCGGGGGGAGGCGGGGTGTCACTAAGGTGTCCGGGCTTGGCTGGAACTTGCACTCCCCTGCCTCAGCCTTGTGCCATCATGCCCCACTTCCTCCTCCTCCTCCCTCCCCTCCCTCTCGCCCCTCCTCTTCTTTCCCCTCACCCCTGCCTTTCCTCCTCCTCTCCCTCTCCTCCTCTGTAATCCATTGTATCTCCCCTGAGAACCTGGAACGCAAACTCCTGCTCAAGCCTGACTTGGCTGAGCGGCGCAGGCTGCAGCTGTCCGGTTGTGACATAATTATCACGAGCACAGCGGAAGGCTCCGTTCACTGTTTAGCCGCAGAGCACAGTTCCCAGGACAAACAGGGACGTCCATCATCTGTGGAAGTCGGCCTGCCTGGAAGCCGTCCTTGGAACTTCCGCCAAGCCTGCGGCTCCCGGTGTCCCCTGGCTCTGTAGTGAACCACCTGCACCCCACGCATTCAAAGTGGTCACTTGGAAGATGCTTTGCACCTCCTCCATCTTGGTCTTGAGACCCCTTCTTAACCACGTTTCCTCCCCATTTCGGGCTTTAGGGCCTCTGTCTTAGTTGGTCTTGGGCTACAGTAACAGAATAGCAGAGCCTGGGATGTTTATAATGGACCGAGGTTTTCTGTCCCGGTTGTGGAGGCTGAGGAGTCCGTGGAGGGAGGGCCCAGCATCTGGGATGGGGTCCTTTTTACTGTCACCCCCTGGTGAAGGGCAAGGAGGGGGGAAAAGGGGGCCCAAAGTCTGCTCTTACAAGGAGCCCCCATGAAGGGCATCCATCGGCTCTGGAGGAAGAGCCCACAACCCAAATGCCTCTTCAGGGCCCCACCTCTTCATGGCGCTAAGAGTGACCGTGAAACTACCACTTGTGAGTCTGGGGGGCAGCCTTCACGCCAGAGCACCTGCTCTGTGGAGGAGGAATTTGAAGCCCTTTCCTTTTCTTTCTTCGAGCACATTTTGAAAGCGCTTCTCTTGGACCCGCTCAGCAGGCCCAGGCTTTCCCTCCCCAGCCCCAGCCTTTCAGGGTCTCTTGGTGGCGCCCGACTTTCCCAGGGCGCCCCATCCCAGGCATGCTCAGTGCTCACCTTGCCAAGGCCCCCCAGGAAACAGAGATGCAACCCCTGTGCCCGCACCCTACAGGTCCCCAGTGCCCCCCACCTCGACTGCTGCTCCTGGGGGACACGACGGCCTTTTGCTCCCCCATGGAGGCCCGCTGCCCCCCCGCCAGTGCCCACGGTGCTTTCCACTGCAGGGGCCTCCGTGCCCTTTCTGGGTGGACAGGTTCCCCACCCCCGATCCGTCAGGAGAGCAGGGGCCTTGGGAGCCTCGCTGTCACCTGGCCTGCCTGCTGGGGACAGGAGGCAGAGAGGGCAAGGGGACAGGTTCCGCTGGGGTGCTGCACACCCATCCACTCTGGGCCACAGTCCCGCCAGAGCCCGTGTCCTCCTCCCTGGCCTCTTCTCCGGTGTGCGGATCCTCAGGCGCCACTGGGTCCTCCTCACCCTGTATCCACGGGTGACGGCCTCTGCCTGTGATCCTGAATTCCTTTCCACAGTGCCCTGGCTCCAGATTCAGAGAGATTGGCTCAGCCTCTCTCACGGCAGCAGCTTTCCCCGCCCTGTCAGAGTTAGTCCAGTGAGGCTGCCGCCAGGTAGGGTCCAAGGAGCGCCCTGAAGGAGAAATGGGGGCCTCACGTGGCTGCATGGAGTCGGTTCGGGACTCAACACAGAGAATTTGAGGGAGAGAGGCAGGGAGAGGCACAGGCAGATTTATTCAGCAGAGTTAGAGAGTGAGGGAGAATAGGAAAAGGCCTCAGGGGCCTGCGCTGACAGCCTGGCCCATGACGACAGAAGGGAGCAGCTGGTGGCTGCTCTGGTGGGCTGGGGTCTGCTCAGTCATTTTTTCAGTCCTGTTTCCTGTGGCTTGCAGAGCAGTTCAGTTCCTGCGAGCTGAATGTCCTTGCTTGTGCAGGGCAGGCTCATCCTGTCATTGTGGGGAAGTCACTTGCGCGCAGGGTGGGGAAATCGTGCCCGATGTTCTGTGAGGCTCTGCTTTTTCCAGAACCTGAGGTGATTACAGGTTTGGGAGACTTCGAGGTATCTCTCCAGGAACTGGACAGGGTAAAAGCCGGCAATTGGACCTGCCTGCGAATCCTGAAAATGACTTTACCCTTGGCGTCCTCAGGCTTGAAGGAGGGTGAGACCTGCGAGGCTCCTTTGGGGCTAGCAAGCCTGTGTTACAGACGCTCCCTGAGTGACTAACACGCCTGTGTGCGGAGCTGAGCAGGGACCCGGCCCAGGATTTATGTAACAATGGAGACGAGAAGGAAGAAGGGTCACCGCATCCTCCTGCTTCCAGCTACCCCTGGGCATCTGCAGGCCCAGCTCCTGGGCCTCTGTCACCAGGTTGTTCTCCATCTCATAAGCTTCCCAGGGTCAGCCTGGCCGGGAGGGTAGGTCAGAGCTGCCGGAGAGGAGCAGCGACCCCAGAGGCTGTGGAAGTCCCCTCCTGCGCTCTTTCTGGGGAAACCCAGGCTTGGAGTCGCGCCTCAGCTGCTGCACAGCCGACTGCCTCTGCTTCCTGCCTCCCTGCCCAGAAGAGGCCCGTGGAGCCCAGGTTGCACCCGGGAGTACGCCCCACAAAGCTGCAGAGGAAGCGTTTGGTCAGCAGAACAAGTCCTAGTGTCAGAGGTTCAGGCCTCAGAGATGCGCCAGGAGTTGCGGAAAGCACCAGAGAAGGGGTGGTCAGTCTCCCTGTGACCCGCCAGGGCGCATTCTGTAAGGTGCAGACACCCTCACTGCTCACACTGCCCGCAGTGGGCAGGTCCTCGGGCGCGCCCTTCCAACGCCCTAACCAGGACTCCGGCTCTGCGCCGCCACAGCCTGCCACCGCCTCCGCAAGGCCCCAAGGTCAGGACGCAGCCACTATTTACAGTGCTGTAATCCCCCAGGCAGGGCCTGGCTGCCACCTGCTCCTAGGGGATCTGCGTAAGTCTCTAAGTCCCTGCTGATAGATACAGGGAGAAAAGCAGCGAAGGAAAACACGCTGCCTAGCAGTCGGGCCTGCCTCTCCTGTCCTCGGTTTCCTCAGGTGGAGGCTCTTGTCATAATCCAAAGGCCTTGCCACCTCGCAGGTCCGATGGACCGCTCAGCTCCCGTCCTTAGCTGCTACCCACATCTAAAGGTGGGACTCCCGCTCTGGTCTCACCAGGAACACCCTGGTTACTGTTGCACCCTGTCCTCTGGACAAAGCTGCGTCTCGTAGAGCACGTTAATTCTGAGTCTTCAGACGGTGTGCTAGAAAGGGCAAAATCCAAGCTGATGGAGTGAAACCCAGAGCCTTGGTCAGAGGTCTCTAGCTGGGTTCCCAAGAATGACCAGGATCATCTTCCTCCAGACTTGGCCTCAGGCGCGGCTGTCACTCAGCCACCCGGGCATCCAGGGGCCTGTCCCTGCCCTGGTGCCACGCTGGCCTTTGTCTCCAACAAAGGCGGCCTGTGTGAGCCTTTGTTTCGGCTGGGCGCCCCGCCCCCGCGCCCTGAGGTGGAGACTGCTGCTGCTTTGTTCCCATTATCCAGAGAGGAAAATGACTCTGTTGTGCAAGGGGGGTGGAAAAAAGGACCAAGGTAAATGTACAGAGTTCACAACTTCCTCAAACCAGGGCACTGTTCGATGGGCAGGAACATTCCAGAGCCCTAGGACATCCCAGAAACAGGGAGAGGTTTCTGAGTCTCCGGGGCCTGGGTTGAAGTTTCCGCCCCACCCTTTGCCAACAAGTGATTTGGGACAAGTCCTTGTGGGGTCAGTGTTCTCCTCATAGAGGAGCAAAGAACAAGGCCCCTACCCCAGGACTTTTTGAGGGTTCGATGAAAAAACATACGGAAAGCTCTTGGCCTGTGATAAGTAACGGGCAGAGTTTCTTCGGAGCAGCCGCCCCGCGTCATTCACACTTCTCTCTGGAGGTATCTGAAATCAGCATTTTGTCCGCCATTTGCTTTTTAAATCAGCGTGCCTTGGAGATTTGAGGGTTGATTGGTTTCCTTGGTGGCTGGGAGAGCTCAGGAGACATTCAGATCATTAAGACTGGCCCTTAAAGCCCTACCCAAACCCTCAGTAAAATGCCAGTGCAGATCCATGTGGATATTTTAAAAACAATTACCAAAGAGTGAGCAGGTTGTATTGTTTTGATTTTAAAAAAAAATTAAGTCGTGGTAAATGCCACAACCTAAGATTTGCCAGCTTAACCATTTCTGGCCGTGTAGTTGAATACGTTCTTGTGGTCACAGGGCCGTCACCACCATGTATCACACAACTATTCATCCTGCAAACTGAACTTACTCCCAATGCCCTCTGCGGCTTGGTGCATGGCGCCCCCTGCTGTTGATGAGGTGTGTTGTTCCCTCCACCTCGCCCTTGTGCCTTGCTAAGAATTGTGGGTGGTCTCAGATCTGAAAGACACTGATTGTGTACCGGAAGGGTATGTATTTGACAGTCTCATTAAACCTAAACCATGGGAGGGCCAATTTAGTTCTCTCATTCTTTAAAAACAAGATTACAGAAGTACATCAAAAATGCTCGTTTTTTGTTTTTTGTTGTTTTTTTTTACCGTGACAGCTGGTGGTGACATTGACTCTTGGAATTCGCCTAGATAGATGACAATAATATAGTTGATTATCAACAAGCCGGGTGGAGAATATTGGGTTCCACATAACTACTGTGTCGCATGCTTTTCTGAGCTCCATGGTGGAGGAGGCCAAGCTCTGCTTCTGTCTGGAACAGGCGGGGTTGACTAGTAAAGCTCCCCTCGGCCTGCCCTTACGTCAGTCCCCACCCCACCCACTGTCCGTCACTGTGTGACCTTCGTCCTTCTGCAAAAGTTTCCCCACCTGCCCCTTTCCCATCCTCTCGCCCGCTGCTCCTCAGGGCTTGTACAAGGTCGCCCTTCAAAGGAGTCAGCAGTCCTCGGGAGCAGCAGCCAGTGGACAGACGTCCCTTCCTGTGCCAACCACGCCAGGATTGCTGGGCTCCTTGGGCACTTTCCCACACCATGTCCACATTGCTATTTCCACCAAAGCTGGGCTCACCCTGATGCTCCGTCCTGACGTGCCGCACGGTCCCCTTGGGAGGTGGTGACCTGCCCTGAAGTGTTGGTCTCAGGAAGGACCTCTGGCTGCCTGTGAGAACAGGCAAGGACAAGTCGGGTTCTCTGGAAGCAGCCTCGCCTCCTGCCCCAGCCGTGGCACTTGGCCAGCTCCTCTTCCATCCGCACGCTTCTCCCTCAGCACTGCTGCGTCCTTACTGTCCGTTCTTCCAAATCAGACCACCAGCCCGAGCCCGGGCAGGCTCACACCTGGATTATTATCAGAGTCGTCCCTGACAGGCCTGCCTGCCTCCGCCCACACAGCACCAAGGGAGGCTGTCACGGTGTGCATCTGATCCCGACTCCTCCACCCACACCTCTATGGCTGCCATCTCTCTCCAAGTGAAAGCAGAGGCATGACGTGAACTGCAGCACCCTTCGAGGGACACACGCACACACGTGCGCACAGAAGCAGCCAGCAAGATGGGATGCAGACAGTCAAGGGCCGAGCAGTGTTCCTGAGCCTACATCAGCTCTCTGAGAAGCCCCCAGGATAGGAGTGTGCTACCTGACGGCGAGCTGCCCTGTCTGGGGCCCTGCACCCCAAGTGTATCGTAACAGTGTGGCTTCGTGTGGAGTGATTGGCACCTGTTGGGGTGGGAGCTGTCCCCGACCCTGACACAGGACACCTCACATCGCTGCCACGTGCACATATGCAGGCCAGCTTTCCTGTGAGCACAGGTCCAGGAATTGCTTTATTTAAAACTGGTTTTCTGATTTTTGGGGGTTCTTTTTGAGACAAGGTCTCGCTGTGTAATTCATGCGGGCCTCAAACTCACTATGGAGCCCAGGCTGGCCTTGAACTCACAGCTATCTCCTTCCTCATGTCCTGAGTGCTGGGATTATAGGAGTGCGCCACCCCACCCAGCTTCTCCTGATTTTTTCTTTTTACATCAGTATTCTTTGTGGAAAAATACTAAGAGGAAGATGAAATCAATCCCAGCTCACTGACTACGGATGATTCCGCTGTTAACGTTTTACTGCAGGCCTGTGAAACCTCTTACAGGAATAATAGCAGACCCGGACGGGTCACGGGCAATGTGTGGGCCCAGGGAGAAGCTTCTGTGCCTGGGACGACTTTCTCGATCAGGGTAGCGGGGTGTTGATTGGCTTTATACAGTCAGCTCCTTTTCTCAGCGAGGACAGGTCCAGGCAGGGGGCAGACTGGCTCTGCTGAGGACGGCTGGGGGTGACATCCCTGAGGCAGAGATGAAGGCAGTGAGGCCCCGCGTGCTGGAGAAACTTGAGCCCAGCAAACTACCAAGAAACAGTAGGTTTGGAATCCAACCCAGGCCATCGGGCTGCAGAGCCACGCTCCAAACCAGCTCCTTGTGTTCTGCATTTTAGGGTTCACCACTGATTTCCCCAGTGGTGGATTATGAGCCTGAGTAAAACTCCAAATGAAAATGATGTCTGGGGCTTTTAATTCAGATCAGCTGGGTGGATTTTACTTTTGCTTACTGCAGAGGACAAGGACTCTCATTTAATGCCAAACCCTGATTAATCAGGATAATGAAGAAAGCCTTGTGAGTCCCTCGGAGGTGTGGTCCGTCCACTCCTGGAGATGAAGCCACAGCAGAGCACTGCTCAGCGCTCCTGTGGGACGGAGTTCTCCAGGGACACGCAGAAATGTCTGCACCACTGCAGTTCCCCAGGTTCAGATGCTGATGGCAGCGCTGGCTTCTTTGAATCCCAGTCCGGTGCTCTGGACGCAAGTCCTCCTGTTGATTTTGACATTGACCACCTGGCCTAGGTAATGATGTCTGGCGGGTTTCTTGTCTGCTTTCTGCATCTTCCCATACTGTGCTTTTTAGAAGGATGTTACCGAAGTCAGCACACACTTAAGGAGTGCAAGGCATGGGCCATCCACGGGGTGGGGGGGGCAATGAAATCCTTAGAATTCTGGGCATATCTGTCCCCCCTCCTCCATTTGTTTGTTTATATCAGTATGGACTTGTGTGTGTTCATTTCATACTTTTATTTCTAATTCAGTACTTCGTTATTGTTGTGTTGCTGAAACTGTTACAGCTTTGGCCACTGGGAGCCCTTTCTCTGTCCCCTTGGCATGTCCCATGGTTTTATCTTGAGCACTTCTTTTGGTTCTGGCACTACAGATACTCCAGGCTGATCATCTTGAATATTCCCAAGCCTGGTTCTAGAATGAGTCATTGATTGGAAAATAAATAGAAAACCAAGATCTGGGCATGGGGTGGGTCATTCTGTTTTGAAGGCTGCTTCCTCATGAGATGATTTGGACAACAAACTGCAGCAGAAACCCCAACCCCGCAGCCGCTTAGAGGAACGAGTCCTGTTCGTTGCCAGTGGTTTATTATGTTTGCATTCTGGTTTGGAAAAGTCAGTGTCACTGGACTCTGCAAATATTTGAAGAACACAGCATGTCATGGTCAACTGGGAGGGCATGTTCTGAGCAAGACCACTCTGGGTAAACTCAGAAAAATGACACTTTTCCTGAAATGTTCCTAGTCAGGTTAACTTCTGAAGCATCTTGTTTTCTGAAGGAGACTGGTTAACTTAGGTCTGATTATCACGCCAGGACTCAGCACTTTGTTTGCTCAGAGAAAGCTGTGCTGCAGGTGGGTGTCATGGCCTTTGGCAGTGCCATACCACCTACCTGGGAGTTGCATGCAGTCGTTTCTAGATGGTGCAAGATGTATGGCCTCGGTGAAGGAAGTGCTGGCCGATGACATAGCACTTTCCTACCCAAAGCATGGCAGAGACTTCAGGGGGAGGGAGAAAGGCAGCTGTGATAAACACAGCATTCCTTCCGTGTAGCTACCAGTGTACACTGCAAGCCCCGGGCCCATGACAGCGTTCAGCTCCCACACCCTTAGAAGACCCAAAATAGACCTCAGTGGAGTGGCTGAAAACTCTGAAGAGGCACCTCTGTGGTGCGAGACTTGATAGGGGATCTTCCCGGGATGTCCGACCCAGGAAACACCAGATAGAAAACTGATTTAGTAGTGTATGGCACACCCTGGAACTTTAGGAATGGGACGTTGAGCTGCTGTCCAGAAAGTTCCCATGAGAGCTGTCACACCTTAACATCTTGGTGTACTGCAGTCACCTGCGCCGGTGAGTGGACATTGATGCAAGTGTTTTAAGTGAGCGGGCACATGCACTACCATTGTGTCCTCCTGTTAGACTTGTTCCTCCAAAGGACAGCTGATCCTTTCCTGTAAGGCAGTAAGAAGCCCCCAGGGGAACATTATCCGTGTGCCGAAGCCAGAGGGAAGAATTACCTGGCTTGTTTCCCGCAGAAGCACGAGCACACTATCCTTCTTTCTGATGTGCAATTACACTTTCCTTTCTCCTTGGTTTGTTCTAACTTAAAAGTCACTTTACGATGATTTTGCAAAGCCCAAAGAGACGGCAACATGTGTTTGAGGCATTATCTCGCATTCACATTACCACTGGCTGCAAAATAAAGCATGCTAATGATTCTCCTGGAAGCCGAAGTTCTGAGCAGAGTATGAGTGCATCTCCCATCCTAACCATCAGGGTAAGAGGGAGTAGCCACCTCTGAGTGCCTAACGCACAGACTCCTTGCAGACATGGGAAATATTTGGGGCCTAATGTAAAGCAAAGATGGAAGGAGGGATGCATCTGTTTGTTGGGGTGGGATACAGATGGGGGAATAAATCACATCCCAACACCATCCTTGGGGTTGTTTTGGAGTTATAGGAAAATGCCACCATGCTTGGGCTGCAGCTGTGAGCGGTGTCTCCCTGTCTTAAGGCAGGCAGGTTTACAGTGGGAAAACATGACGAGCCCCTCAGCCAGGGCACTCGAGTAATAAAGCCCCCGAGCTCCAAGTTGCTAAATCTAAGGGAGTGTTTTTCCCTTCCCGTCAAAATGGGGTGTGAGTGCTGGCAGCCCGCAATAGGATTAAGTAATAGCACATCTGCCATTTTTTAAAAACTAGTGGGATATACTTCCCAGATGCTGAAAATTCATAGGAAAAAATTCTCTTGCATTTATAAGGTGAAACACATTTATAATAGATCCTCCAAGGTATTTTTAAGAATGGTTCAACATGACATAGTAAATAGTACCAGCCTGATTCCGTGAAACTTAATTTAGCCCAAACATAAAAGATGTTATATCTAAAATTTCAGTGTTCTGCTTTCACACTACTATAATTCACTTTATAATGTATTCAGTCTTATTTTAGAGAAGAACTACTCACATTTTAGGAAAAAAAGATAAATATTTGGTGGAGCTGGCAGATTTATAACATTATCTTCCGAAGGTGTATCTTTCCATTCTTTAAATCTACAAGCAGTCTTAGAAGCTGGTTCTGTAAGGAGGGGTACCAGTAGCCATGCCCCTTCTGCCTCTGACCATGTACCCTTTCGGCTCCCAGGGGCATCCCACAACTCTTTTGGTAGCTTGTCACTATGCTAAACTGGGATAACATGGTAAATCCTCTTGATAGATTATGGTATCTGCGGTTCTCTTCCTTGATTAAACATCTCTAGTTTTTCCTGGATTTAACAATGGCCTTGTCATTTTTTTTTTAGCTTTCTGTGTACTTACCAGTAAGTGATTCCCGCTTGCCTTCTTTGCATAAACGCCTCACCATCACACAGAAACATTCATTGTCCTATCTGTTCTGCCCTGTCGAAGAAGCGTCCCTGGGTGCCTTGTGACTTCTCTGGCGTGGACCCCTGACCTGTTACTGTCACAGCCTTCCTCAGATCGTCCTTTGCCTTGACCCCAGTTTCCCTTTGCTTTTCTCTTGTGTTCAATCCTGTGACCTGTTCAGCCAAGCAGACCCCAGTAGCTTCCCGAAAAGGATGCGTGGAAGGTAAATTTTTTGAGGTCTTGAGAAGTAAGGTGTCTTCCTATACCCGGATTGACAGTGTGGTGTAGAGATCTAGGAGAGAAGTCATTTTCCCTCCAAACCAGTGCTGCCTGTCTCCCTGCTGTCGGCGCTGCTGAGCAGCCTACAGCTGGGAGCTGCTTTGGGTCTTCCCTGTCCCGGGTCTGGCTGAGAGTGAGCCTTGAGGGGTCTTTTCCCAAGCACTGTGCTCTCTCTTCCTGGAACTCCTATTATCCGGATGTTGGACCTCTGTCGGTTTTGCATTTGTTTGCTTGTTTTTTAATCTATCCTTCTTTCCCTTCTGCTTCTCATGCCTTTATCCTCGGCTCTGTCTTTGTGGCAGCCTTCCCTCACTTCATCTCCCTGTCACTCGGTAGATTTTTCACTTTTGCTTTCCTCTTCTTAATCCCCAGCCCTTCTTTGTTCTGTGACTCTCATCTTTTCAAACGTTTCCATTCTGTTGCCTGGACCTCTTCATATTAGAGGCCTTCACCAAGGTCCAGCGGCCCTTGGGTGTGCACTCATTTTTATCAGTGGAGCTCTCCCTGCCTCTTGGGATCCATCACCTGGGTAGGCCTCACTGATGGCCGACTTCCATCTTAGGGAGCCTCAAATTTTTCAGAACGTTTAGTCTTCCGTCTTTGTCTGGTCAGATTCCTCTGAAACTGCTCACTCTGGATCTCCTGCCTGGGGACTCAGCTGGTTTTCTGTGTTCTGGGTGCTAAGGAGAAAGAGCAGGGGAAAGGGAGAGATAGGAGGGAGGTCAGGTGGTGGTGGCAGCAGGTATCACCCGTCCTGTAGTCCTTATTTTCTACGTAATAACTCCATCCTCAACCATGTCAGCACCCCCGTTTTGCTTACCCAGAGACAAAATTTCCATGTCTTGCTGAGTCTGGGGAGACACTGCCCATCAGCCCCCGGCTGCTGGGCCCCCACCTCCCAGAACCTCCTGGTCTGTGGGGAAGAAAGTGGGGAGGGCAGAGAACTCTGCTCCCCTCCCCTTGGTTCAAAATTCCACTTCCTTGAGTCTGTTCAGTCCATTTTCCACTTCCTTCTGCTTTTCAGAGTTCCAGAGCTGTGCTTTCATCTCTTTCCCTTACTCCCTAATTAGACCTAGAAAGTTCACGAGTATTTCCTTGCATTACGTGTTGCATACCATCCAAGGGCTAGAGGCTTTCAGGCCTCTACTGTTGTAAGGCTGAGATTCCATGAACAAGTGTGTCCGCCCAGAATGAACCGGGCTTTGCAGCCCGCTGGGTAGGCACTGACGGAGCACACTGCTCTCCGTCCTCGGCCAGGTTACCCACTGAGATACAACCCACAGCAGATGTGCCACATCTGCTACACCACAGGATCCCTTGGGGACAGGTGGAGCGCATGGACTGGCGCCCCTGTTGGCAGGTGAGAACAAGCCAGGGACATGCAGCTGAGGCCCAGGTGTGCCAGCCACCTGATCAGGCAGGTGTGCCATCTTCTGGAACGCCTCAGTGCACATCACCCCTGACTCTCGGTTTGCTCTTGCTTTTCCTCACAACTCTGCTCGATGTTGCCCTCCAGCTCTGCTTTGTGATGTTCTGGACCCCCAATGTCTCCGAGAAGATTTTGATAGACATCATTGGAGTGGACTTTGCCTTTGCTGAGCTCTGCGTCATTCCTCTGCGTATCTTCTCCTTCTTCCCGGTTCCAGGTAAGGAACAAAGGCATTCCCATCTACCCTCCTGCCCAGCCACGTCTTGTTGGAAATGTCAAATCACTGCAACACGTCACCAACAAAAATATAATATTCCACAGTAGATTAGAAGGATGTGAAGACATTAGCTACCAGGTTAAAAGTTCAATGAATAAATCAAAGAGGAATACTGTTCCAAACAGTAAAAAGACAGGGGACCCAGAAAAAAGCACGAGGAGTTTTGGAGGGAATGGTAATTCCATCATTTGTCTTCACTGTGGCGATGAATACACAAAATTATGCGTGACTTGCAGTTATTCGAACTATATATTCCAAATGCCAGTTTTACAGGGTGACAGGTTAAAAAAGAAAAAGGAAATGGACAGGGCAGACTTCCGAACCCTGGAGCTGTATGGAAAAAGAAAACCACGCTTGGGGAAAAGAAGAGTCCGGGGGCAGAGTGGAGGCCAGGTAGCACAGACGCAAAAAGGAAAATTCCCACAGCAGAAACATAAGCCAAGGCGGACGTTGCCAAGATGAGTCAGTCATATGTGGTGTACTACACAAGAATAGGGTTGTTCGAGGTTAAATGACACAACCAAGCAGTGCAGTGGTTTATGGCTATTCAACCATTGCAATAGCAAATGTCTAGCAGAGATACAGTATCTTTGTAATATATATATTACACACACACACACACACACACACACACGTAGGGATGCCTCATTTCAGGAACACTTTTGTTTGCAGATAACTTAGTTCACAAAAAAACATGCTTGGTAAAATTGTTTTGTTTCCAAATGATATCAGGTGACACAAACAACCACAGCCATCTTCCCCACAAATACAAGTGTGATCTTCTCCAAAATTGTGGAATAAATAAGTTCATGAACTGAGGCATCACTGTATATGCAGCAAGGGCTTCAGTATCTAGATTGAGTTCCTAGGAGTAATTCACCACGCTGGTACCAGGGGTTGATGTGGAAAGCAGAACGGGGTGTGAATAGGCATGATTAAAAACACCTCCACACTGTATTTCTTTTTGCACTGTTTAAATTCTGCACCTAGTGCGTGTTACCTAGTCAAAAATAAATTGCCAGTTCTGAGGGTGTAAGCTCACATGCTTAATATGCTTAATCCCTAGCATGAAAGAAAGAAAAATTGTCAAAAATAATCCACGGAAATCGGTGGTGGCAAACCTACAGCACATGTGCCGCAGTGGGCTGATTGTATTATTGAAAGCTCTAAAATGTTCGCCACCACTGACAAATCATTAAACCTAGAGGCTAGGTTCTACAAAGCCTCAGTTGGTTAAGATATGAGCTCCAGAAATCATCAGGCCAGGGCTGATGGCACACCTGCCAAACCGTGCTGTCCCCAAGTGAGGCAACAGTCAGTCCCCACTTTTAGGCACTGAGCCGTTCTGGAGGCCAGGACTGGTAGGTGTTACCTTCTAAGCTGTGACAGGAACAGCAGGGTGGCATCCGGCCTTTGTCAGGTAGATCCTGGATGAGCCAAGCTTTGGAAAGTGAACGCCACCTAAGGAGTCCACACTAGAATGAGACATGTGTGGTTCACTTCCCATAGTCGTGACCCAGTGAAGGGCCAGATCTCAAACAGACCCTGCTGGGCCAGGCTGTCTCTGGGTGTGCAACTCACCTGCGGCCTCCTCTGGCTCCATCTCTGCCTGTGAGATGAGGACCTTTCAGACAGCTGTCAGGCCCCATCTGACAGGGTTTGGGTTGGGCCACCAGATTAGATGTGCCTTCGATCCTTAGTGTCTCCCCTGGCCAAATTTAAGTGAAGGTGTCTGTGCCTAAGAGAAGGTGAGCCTCATTAATACAACACTTTTACCCCTGGGGACAGTGGGACACACTGAGGACTGCACGAGGACAGCAGGGCTGGGGGTGCAGCTCTGTACCCAAGACAGGAGGTTCTGCCTTCCAGCCACTGGGAGCAGTTGTTACCCAGGAACAAGGAGGACTGCTGTGAGGGTCCCGCACCACGGCGGGCAAGTGGTGGATGTCCGAGCTTGGAACAACCAGGGCAGCGGAGGAGGACAGGATGGACCTGATGGGAAGTGGGGACAACTGCAGCGCCCTTCTTTACCCCCAGCCCTCGTCTCCTGGCCTCACTTGGCCGGTGGGAGGGAGACGGCTTCTGGCCTTTCCCCAGGTTTCCTCCTAGAGGCAGACTGCCAGAGCCGGGTGGTGGGGCTGGTGATGGGGCAGGGCCATCGTGGGAGCGGCAGGCCATCAGAAGATGACAGTGGCTGGGGAACAAGGCCCCTACCTGCATCGGCCATCTAGATGCTAGGCCTATGGGCGGTGGGAACCAGGGTGGGAACCGCAGGCCGACCCCAGCCAGACTCAGAGCAGGGCGGCACCCCTGCAGCAAGGTCGGCTTCCAGCTGTGGGAAGGTGGGAGTCTCGGGGCAGCAGCCGGGCACAGCTAATGAGCCCTCCACTGTCTCCCAGTCACTGTCAGGGCCCATCTCACCGGGTGGCTGATGACCCTGAAGAAGACCTTTGTCCTGGCGCCCAGCTCCGTGCTGCGGATCATCGTGCTCATCACCAGCCTCGTGGTCCTGCCCTACCTGGGGTATGTCGCCAGGGGCTTGGGGCTGGGGGTCCTTCTGCCACCAAGTACCCTGTCCAGAGGGCTAAACTCTGCCGCTTCAGCTGAAAGCCCCAGGCGTAATAGAGCCAGGCACTGGGAAGCATGTTTGCATGCTGCCACCTCCCCAGGTGAAGCCCACGGGGCACGACAGGCACCTTGTGGGCCGGGAGCCCAGGTGGGGAGGAGCTAGCCTGGAAGGGAGGTGGCGTCCCCGCCCTCTGAGAGCTCCCAGGCTCCCGTGAGGGGACAAGGCTGGTCAGCAGGGCGGAGCTGATGCTGGGCACAAGGAGCCCATGTTGGTGGTGGGAAGGAGACGGCTCAGCTCTGGTTCTAGGTCCCCCCACCCCCGAGGGTGGGCCTTAGGATCAGCCCTTCCCAAACACATCTCCATCTGCACCTTCCTGGGCCTCAGCAATGGGTTTTGGTGTCAGCTGCTATGCCTTGATGTGCTTTAACAGATGTTTAAACCACCTGCACCTTCTCATCCCCAGGGTACACGGAGCCACCCTGGGCGTGGGCTCCCTGCTCGCAGGCTTCGTGGGAGAGTCCACCATGGTCGCCATCGCAGCATGCTATGTCTACCGGAAACAGGTGAGGGCTGCTAACAGCTGCCAAGTCCCGCCCGGGTGTCTGCAGCCCCGAGCCCGTGTCCACACCTGTGTGGTGGCGGCCATGGTGGGCCCTGCACCTTCATCCCATCCTCCCAGGGTCTGCCCTGCCCACCGCAGCTCCAGGGCCAGCTCTGTGTGAGAAGCCCTCGGGGCCAGCCTCACCTCAGCCTTAGTCAGATTTAGTAACACAATGAGGATGTCACGCTTGTCATTATATACAGAGTCCACCAAAAAAGTAAACACGTCAGGAAAAGAAAAGCTTGTAAATATCTTCATATTACATTTATGGAGACATGATGAGATGAACACAAGTTGCCCTTGGTCTCTACAGCTACAAGAAGCGCCCAGAGGGGCGGCTGTGAGCTTCCAGGCATTTACTAGTATGAGCTGCTGAGGAGTGCATGCAAGTTTTGGGTGGACTCTGTACATAATCATTCCTTGTGCCGCCCTCTGTCATGTTTCTCACAGGAGATAACTACAAGGATCGATGTCTGTCATCCTACATCCCAGTGTTACCTACAAATAGTTAAAAATGTAGAAAGTAGTAGTATTAACCATGTTAGAAAAGCCTGAATGGGGGGATTTCACTTGCAGTGAGCCCCAGAGAACTGACGACAGACCAGGGGGACATATTCTAGATTCAAAGCTCAGGGCTTCGGGGAGGAGGACAGCAGTTCGCAGGTGACCGTGGGGCGGGAGTGGATGGCAGTCTGCACTTGAAAGGGCTGCGGGGGACAGTGTCTGAGACGGTTCCAGGGCACACAGGCAGGCGGGTGAGATGTGTCCCCAGGTGCCTAGGACTGTGCGAGGCACACGAACAAGCAAAGCGACCAGAATGTGCTGGACCAAGATGCAGCCTACTGAAGGCACCCCAGCCGTAAATGAGATCTAGTCCGCAGCTCAGCGACCCACCCGCTCCCCGGTGGCTTCTCCCTGTCACAACTGCACTGTGAAGTGTCCCTGGGCACAGCCCCCACTGACGAGTCTGCTTTGATCTAGAAAAAGAAGATGGAGAATGAGTCCGCCACAGAGGGAGAAGACTCCGCAATGACGGACATGCCTCCCGCTGAGGAGGTGACAGACGTCGTGGAAATGAGAGAGGAGCGAGAATGAAGCACGGGACACCGAGGGGCACTGCAGGGACCGCTGGACGACACTTCGCATCATCTCCTCCCTCTCCCACTGTGTTCCCCCCCCTCCCCCCCCCTCCCCTCCCAACGAGAGGCCTTGATTTAAAGGTTTCGTGTAAATCCTCTAGCATACTGGGTATGCTCACACTGATGTGGGGACCTAAGCAAGGGTCTTTACTGTCGCTTTGTAAACACAAAACCATTGACTTTGTGCCCCTGCTTCATAAAAACCCGAAAGACATAGCTGCCTCATAGTCGAAGGCTCTACTCCTCCCCGAACAATCTCCACTTGGAACCAAAGGACTGCAGCTGCGCCACCGCCTGGCAGGCCTCTCTGCCCAGCCGGCCACAGACTCTGTCCCTTTGTCTGTTTTGAATCAGCAGGTAAAAGCACGGCCCCCCTGACTTGCTTCTAGGCACCATGGATGCACAGGGATGTGCCCCGGCAGCCACTGCAGTTCCCCTCCACCGCGGACTCGTCAACTGTCTGCCACACGCAGAAGGTGGCCACGTCCTGCAGCTGGAGTCGCCTTTCATACCGAACAACAGACCCGTGACCACGCCAGGCTGATGTATGGAAATAATCTCCTGTAGGAAGCTGTATGATGCCCCCAGAGTAGCAGACGGGCAGGTCAAGAAGAGCAGCACCTCACTTCGTGTGTTCCAGTTTGAGCGAGCTGTCACACCCCACCGTGTATATACATGAGCTAATTTTTCGAAGTTGTCCCACAGGCGCACCTCCAAATGCCAGCATCCCTCCGTGCCAGCATCCCTCCGCATGACTTTCCCCGAAGGCTTGCTTTTCACGCACCTTTCCTGAAGGTGGCGCTAGAGCGAGTTAAACGGCGCGTTCTAACTTTCCACTTAGTTTTACCGTGAACTGAAGCTTTAAGTCATAATCTAGCATTCTAATGCCAGATTGCTCTCTCCTAACCTTTGAAGTAGATGTATTACCTGGTTCTGCCGTTCCTAGTCACGACTGTGCGGTACAGGTAATTCAGAGTGTACTACGGTACTTCTCACGCACACACACCATAAAGCAAGACATTTTATAAACAATTATCAAAGTCACTATGTGATATTCCCTGAAATAATGCATTGGAAGTCCATTTAGTGCAGTATATTTTTCTAAGTTTTTGAAAGCGGGTTTTTTCCTTTAAAAAATTATGGACACAAGTCACTAAATTCTTGATTTAGTCAAAATAACGAGACTGAAAGAACCTAAACAAAAAAAAATATTTTAAAGATATAAATATATGCTGTATATGTTATGTAATTTATTTTAGGCTATAATACATTTCCTATTTTCGCATTTTCAATAAAATGTCTCTAATACAATATGGTGATTGCCTGCGTGCTAGCATACCTATAGTAGAATTGTATCAGTGGCCATTATATCGTATTTGTGGCAGTTTTGTTTTTTTTTTTACAAAGTCCCTCATTTGTACCTGAATGTAAGGGTTGGTAAATGACAAGAGAACTATTTTCCAGGATGGGTAACTGGAAATAAATGGGTTCACTGGTGTAGACAAAAGTGGGTATGAGGATAAGCCAGAAGAGCAAAGGAGATAAAGAAAAAGGCCTTGCGTGTCTGTTGTCTTCATTGCTATGTAAACATCCTGTTTCTCAGAGAAACAAGACTGTAAGGGCAGAAAGTTGGCTGTGGACATCACAGGGTTTCATTCACATCTCTGGATACCCAGTGCCCCTCAGATGTGCCTACAACTTGGACAAGTCCCTACAAGCTTCCTCCAAGGGGCTTCTCCATTTATATACGAGTGCTGAACATTAAGATGTGTAGCTGCTCTGGGGTGGTTCAGGGGCAGAGCTGAAAAGATGATTAAAAAAAAAAAAATCTAATTGTATTGGCTTTTTTAAAGTACCTGACTAGAAAATTAAACAGCAGTATTTTTTAACATGTGTGACTTTCATGCTTCTGGGGTCAGAACTTAAAGATCAAATTGAAAAAGCAAATCCTTCACAGCAGCCCAGGAAAGATCAGCCAGTGCCTCTTCGCTATGCAATTAGAAGGTATAATTATCACAGTGATAAAGATGAATGTGCCATCACATTGTGTGAAGTTTCTGTGAGCCAGGAAGCAGGGCAGTGGTCCTTCCCCTGGGCTGCGGCCAGACCCAACAAGTAGCTGAACTAAGGCAGAACTCCGCGAGGGCATCTTCTGTTCTTACCAAGAACTCCATCATCAGACACGGTGGGACAGAGGGGTCTCCCCACTTTTCAGAATCATTAGAAACAATCTTTCAACTTTGCCAAACCAATAAATGTTCCCGTGACACGTTTATTTTTGAGCCGTTTTTTTCAGCCGACATATATTTAGACGGGCACCGTGCCTGCGAGAGTCTCACTTCAAGGACCATGCGAAGACTGCTGTAACTTTCTCAAGGTTAAACAGCTACTTGTAGACAAATGCAATCCAAAATTATAAGGGCATAAAGCAGTTTTTCAGCTAAATGCTGAGAAGTGTGTTTGGGCAACTCAGAGCAGACTTCCTAGGAGGATTTTCTCAGCAATCCAAGGTCAGGGCGGCCTTTGGTGGCGGCACCGTTTTCTGAGCCCACTGCCCTTGGTCCTGCAGTAGGCCTGTCTTGTGCCCAAGGCACTCCTGTCCTGTGGGTTTGGGCTTTAGTGTCAGCAGGTGGTCTGGCTTCAACGTGTCTGTGGAAGGCTTCACAAGTTGGAACACTTCATACTGACTTACGGTAGATCAGACAAGCCCACGGAAAACTGAGGTGCGATACTTAAGGGCAGTTTTCCCAGTAACTAAGCTTGGGAGGTGCCAGGGGTCAGAGCCCCAAGGAAGGGGACCCATGGAGCCCAGGAATCCGGTCTCCAGACTGCCGGGATACCTCACAGCCCTTTCTAAATTTAGCAGGGTTGAGAAAACCATGGCACCTCCTAACAATGGGAAGAGTTATTCAACTACGCCTTTAGAAGTACAAAAGTGTCGCAGCTCCTTTCCCTCCCCACTGTTCCTTATTTGGGGATCTTCTAAAGGGAAGAGGGAGAGGAACTATTTCTGTACCGCTGGTTTCTAGAAACACACCCCCTTAGACTCAGTACCTCTGACATTTTTCCCCTTCAAACTGCAGCGGAAGAATGTGCGTGTGTTGCAAAATAGAAAGTATCTGTAATATTGTCATGGAATTACATTACCTTGAAGAATGTTTTCCTGTTTTTAGAAAGCTCCCTACGTTAGTAAATCTCTAGCAGACCAGTGCCCAGAACATCATGTGCCTGTCTGTACGCATTGGCCATAGTTCTGGCTCTGTAGTGAGGGTGAAGTCTTCATCCATCAAACCAGGGCACAGTCCGGGAGAGGGGGCCTTCCTGTTCGAAGTTCTGCACCCACCTCTGCTTACAATGAGCACTGCAGCACAGGCTGTGAGAGGACCGGGACAGACTCTGACTTCGCGACGGAGACATCCGCCGCACACCTTCCCACGGCTGCCTACACAGGGCTTTTATCAAAAGCACTTGAACCGTAGGAAAGCATGTTTTTGAGCAATGCGTTTGGTAAACATTGGAGATACTTCTCTGTGTGGTTATTTTGAATCTCTATTTCTGTCATTTGAAACGGCAAAACATCAGGTGACTCATCAGCTGATCTAACCACACATGAAACAGGATGTAGAGAAAATCCAAAGAAAATTGTAAGAAAAGGCCCTCTGGCCTGCCCTTTCAGAGATCTAAAAATACCACAGAAATGTTCAACAGGAGAGCAATTATTGTGGGATCAAAATAACCCTCATTCCACTCGGAAGTCAGAAAAGGTAGCAAATTATATATTTACTTTTTTATCTCAAAAGGAAAAAATAACAAAGAGATGAAGTGACCGTATTCTAAATTATTTTTCTCCACAAGAGGGGAGGTTAGGGCTAGATTTTACACCGCTGTGCTAGGAAAAGCACCTAAATCAAAGGAAAAAAATTCTCTTCCAAATCCAAGTGATTCCAGGGCAATTATTAATCAATACCTTTGGAAATATTTCACTTCATTGATAATTTTTTGCTGCTTCATTTGCAATCAACTTGGGTTCTTAAAGACTGCTTAAGACATACAAATGTTTATCAGTGGCTACTGGCTATACATAGATTCAGCAAATGTTTCTCCTATAGTATTTCAAGTTAGGCTACATAATTTCAAGTGCACTTTAAAGACATTCCTTTCTACATTACGTACATTTAAGCAAAAGCACACAAGAACACAGAACTCTTTCCTTGGAGAAATGTAAGGGCTTTCTTTAGGTTACATAAAGGGACAGAGGAGCTCAAAATGGTGGTACCATTCTCTGTACACCTTTATGGTAATTCAGTGACGTGGAGACGAGCTCTTCCTGTAGGAGTTAAAGGCAGATGTTCTCAATTGGAAGCCAAGGTGCCTTTGGAGGTAGGAAGCATTAGGCCGGGTGGACTCCGGGTCTCTGCGGGGTGGAGCTCTGAACAGCAGGGGCCCCGGGGTGGTGACACAGCTCCTGAAGGTGACTCCTCACCACACTCTCACAAAGCAGGTGCAGGGTACACATCACCACCAGTCACCGAGAGACCCACAGCACCGGCCACGTCACCACAGGCAGGCCCATTAGCCCAAGGCTGCCACACCCACAAGGCTTGTGGCGGCGAGTCCCTCGCTCCTTGGATTCAACGACATACGCTGGTTTGCTTAATGAAGGCTAGCTCTCCAAAACTGGCACGACCAGTGGGCTGAGGGGCCACAGGGAGATTCCGTGCAGCGCCAGCAAGCCCACACCTGCACGCTGCGGGAGCACTTGCTTCCGAGCCCTCGTGCGCCGCCTCATCCCCGCGGCTCTCTGGCCTCACCTGCTCATCTGTCCGCTGCTACGACTCCTTCCCGGCCTAACATTCTCTTACAGTGTAGTTTAGAACACAGCACAGGATTCAACAGCAGAAAAATAAAACTACCTCATCTTCATCTCGAGCTGAGTATTAGCAGCACTCCAGCATTGCCTCTCTGTTAACCAAAGTAAGTCTCCTAGGAGTCATTCCTCCACATGTCCTGTGTGTCAGCTGACAGGCTTCCAGTTTCACATCAGAACTGTGGGTTTAGTTGAAATTGTTGAAATCAGTCACATTAAATATTTTGTGTAGCTTTTGATTGGAATTGACTGCAGAGGTCATTATAAAATATATACTGCATTTAAATAAGTGCGGATTATGTATTTAATAGATGTAAGTGTCTGCATTGTTAAGAGCATTTATATAATGCCTTTCTTTTGTTTTGGCTTTTCTTTTTCTGGATTTGCACCATACACTGTCAAATAGGTTTCATGTTCTAATTTTCGTGTAAGTAAAGCTTAAACAGTTGCGTATCATTAAGGTTGCTTACAGTTTCCTGATTTTCTTATTCTAACGATGAGTCTGATTACTCACCACAGTTACTTGAGTTCCTAAAATCTGGCCCTCAGCCTCGGTGGCGAAACCTCTAAGCACTGGGGTATTTCTCCTAATTCCTTGTCATATTTAAATACGTCTATTGAAGTTATTCTTACTTCCCACAACTTCAGTAATACTGCAAGTACTTCTGCGAGCCCACTCCGACTTCTCCGCCCGGTTCTAACACGGGGCTCCCAGAGCGAGACCCGCGCTGGCCAAGTGGAGAACAGCGGAGCCCGAACCTCCTCCCGCCACAGGGGGGCGTCCTGTTCCTGCCGGTCTTTGTCATGAAAACATTACTCTTTTAAAAATCTCACTTTAACCTCATAGACGGCGTTTTTTGTTTTTGCAAACTCCTCATAAAATGCTGTCTCGTGTTTTTATTGTTCCTATAACCCGTAAGCCACTGGCCTGCTAGAGATACGCGTTTCCCCTCCACTGCTCCATTGCACTCTTGAGGTAAGGGCCCGGCTCTCTGTCCCACCTCCGCCAAAGTGTTTCTGAAGCCCTGAGGGCCCCTCTGCCTCCCCTCGCACTCGGGCCACGTGTCTCCACCCTGGGCTACAGGGCAGGGCTTGTCAGGTCCTGGTGGCACTGAAGACAGCGTGGTGCCACCTGGCCCCGGCCGCGCTGTGTCCACAGAGCGCTGTGCTACCTTGAGGTGTAAGTGTGCTCCCGCCCCTGCGTCTGAGGCACGTGTCTAAGGCATCACGTTCGTCACCTCCTCCAGCTGCCAGCAGCAGCCCACCAGCCACATCACTGTGCCTCCAGGAGTCTGGCACTTCTGTCCCTTCCTGCGTCCTTACAGTCTTAGCTCAGGAGGGGCCCTCTCTGAGCTCATAAAGGCAACAGCGCTTCGAGGGAAGGATTCCCCATGGCCCCAGTCTTCTGCCCTTCTCAATGCTCCTGCCCTACAAAACTGCTCTTCTGTGACATACGATACAAAAACCAAAGGTAGTTAGAAAATACGGCTGACGGGCAAAGGACACGAACAGATGGCTTCCACACTGTGACCTGTAAATGGCAGAGAGGAAAATGTGCTCGCTTTCACTCAAGACAAGACGTGGAAACCAAACCTCCAACTATCAGCTCAGCCAAAATCAGAAAGCTGAATAAAGCCCAGCGGTGGCCAGGGCCCAAGGAACTGGCCCACATCCTCTCCAGCGGAACTGTAAGTCAGCGGGGCTGCCTGGGGGACAAGGCAGCAAGACGTCTCAAGTATATATCCACCTAGGGAATGAGATTAGTGTGACAGACCCAAGAACAGGGTTTTAGTAATTTGCCTGAGCTAGGCTCAAACCTGCAATCCTCCCTCCTCAGTCTCCCAGAGTGCTGGCATCACAGGTATGTACCACCGTGCCTGGCTGTTGTTTGTATCATAGAGGTCCTTTCACTGCCCGTACCAACCGAGCACTGCTTTCTGAGGGCTGCCGTGCCCCTAGCCAGTGGGTGCTTTGGAAGCCAGGCACCATTTTGCTACGGACTCCCGGACTGAGTAGTTCCTTGACTAAGCAGAAGACAGACCGCTGCTGGCTCCTTCATTCGCCATTCGCAAGACCCCTTTGCAAGTCCTGCCCGGCCTCTAGGTTATCAGCTTTTCAGCAAGACAGGCTCAGACCCAGCACTATACCACAGGTGTTTCCAGGTACGCTTCAGAGGGGCTGAGGAGGGCGCCACACACAGCAGCACTCTCCTCAGCAAAGGCGGCGAGGCCGGTCAGGACGGTGGCCCAAGCCTGCTCTGGCAGCCGCGGGAGTCTTCCTCCGAGCCTGCCACAGGCTGGCTCCTCACTTCAGGCAGAAGGCACGGCCCAGGTGCAGGAAGGTTCGGTAACTTGCTTACCCAGACCCACGACCCACCCCGTGCAGCCTTTCTGGAGCGCTCACTACAGGTCAGGCGCTGTGCTAACCGCTGCACTAACCACTTCACTGCATCTGACGCTTCAGCACTGCCAAGACACTTTCCAAGATCTCACTCCCTGCCCCAAGAAGGATGGGGAGTCAGGAGCGGACCCCTGCACATCACAGGCCTGCTCGGCGGTGCCAGGAGGCCAACACTGAATCACCCTCTGCCAAAGACCTCAAAAGCAGGCATTAAACCACAGCCAGCCTCCTAGTTTTATTTTCTCAGTTTATTTTTAGTTATTTGTTTTTCTAGTTGCTAGTAACCAGGCTCGCTGAAGGGGATTCAAGAGCAAAATCCAGCAGGTCCGGCCTCTGACAGTGAAGACGAGAGACTCCGCAGTGACGGGAAACTGTCACCGCGAGCCAGGGTCTGGACGCGTCTGCCGAGGAACAAGGGCCCGCACGCCGCGTGGGGCCTCAGGGGCCCGTTTTTCAGAACAGGCGTCAATTTTGACAAATGCTGACATCTCATCTTCCAGTGTAAACAGAGGAGCTGCTGAGCAAGCTGGGAAGGACACGGCCAGGCTCACGCATGCTCTCCGTTGAGGGAGCGTCCCCGTCCCCCGGGGAAAACACCACCACCCCAGTCCAAGTGCTGAAACTGGGCTGTTGTCCTCTCAGATTCACAAGACAGGAAGTCAGAAGCCACCCAAGTGCAGGGAGCAACACCAGTTTTATAAAACAATGAAAAGGAAATTCATTCAGTACAGTTTGGCTTTGTTGCAATACTGAGATACTCAGAAGTCACACTCGAACTGCAGTGCTGTGCTTCTTGGAAGGGGTACTGTATTTTTAGCACCATTTGTGTGAATAAGGATCAAGGCATTTTTCAATATATAAATGAAAGCTTCTAAAATTAAGTACCAAAAAAATTTTGAAGTTCAAAACGAAGCTCAAACACCCCTGGTTACTGGGAAAATGACTACCAAGACTGATTTGGGGTTTTTGTTTTGAGGTACTGAGGACTGAAACCAGGGCTTTCCCACTGCACTAACAGTCCCAACCCTTTTTAAATTCTGAGAGAGGGTCTCCCTTAAGTTGCTAAGTTGCCCGGGCTGGGGCTGAACTTATAATCCTCCTGCCTCAGCCTCCTAGAGTGCTTCACTAGGCCCAGAAGAAACTGTGGTATTCTAAGGCCACCGTCCTTTCCCATATTGACCTATATCTTGGTAATTTCATTCCTGATCCAAGTTTATACCCAAGAAGTCAATGAAATTGCGATAAAACTCCAACCAGAGTCCTGCAGGAACACTACTAAATACTCCTGAGCACTCAAAATGCTTAAATATACAAGTGGCTCTCCGGCCTGGGAATAAAGACATAGAAAGTGTATGATGACATTTCAGCACAGTGTTTCCACACTTAATGGTCGCCCCTTTTTAAATACACCTACTAATTCATTCCCCCCACCCAGTATTTTAATTTACTGTGAAAAAAACACAATCATTTGGGACAGTCACCTCCATCCCCGGACTGCTGCTGGGTCCCAAGCTTCAGAGCTGCAGGGCTGCAGTGCATGGACCTGGCTCCTGGTCACTGTCACACCACCCGCTCCCACCGCCAAGCACACCCAGGCAAAGCCAGCGGTGGGGGCAGCCAGGCAGTTCAGTTTGGTGCTTTCGTGCTTGACTTATGAACTGAATTAGAAGAACACTAGTGAGCGGGTATCTGTTCTCACTCACAGTCACTGAACCCTCTCGGAGCTCAACTCTGGTGCCCGGTTCACTCCACGCCCTTCGAAGAGATCACGAGTTTCCAAGAAGTACACTTCAGATAACAGTCCTCTCTTAGATAGGGGACTTAAGCTCTAAAATCAGAAATTTGTGGACTGCACGCACATAAATCTTCCCATGCAGAGTTTTATTCTTTCTAGCTTATGCACAGGCTTGTCAGAAAGCCGTTGTTCTATTTAAAACACTTTAAAAATTATCCTACAAGCAGTTCCCCTTTAGTTTACCACTTCTCCTCACAGTTCCTTAGAGGCCCTTTTTCAAGTACCTGTTAGCACGCCCCGCCTTGGCTAAACTACTTGGGCATTCTATGTTCAGACACATGTCAGACTGGCCTTACACACTGATGGCTTTCTTTTCCTTTATTTTTAGTAGCCACAGATCTTAACTAAAGGCATTTAATTTTATACATACCTACAATCAAGATTCCCCAAGGGTTTATGTTTCTAAAAATACTTCCTGGGCTTTTGAGGCGAGTACTTGCAAAGTACTGCTTAAGAAACAGAGATGAAAAAATGATCAAACTATATTTTAACATCAAAAGATGACACAGCTAGAAAGCCTCCGGAAGTCCTACGAGTAGACAACTGCAGTCCTCAATCACTACAGGTGACACTGTATTTCCCAAGCTCTTGAAAACTTCCCAAAAGTAGAGTACGGGCTCTTCGGTAAAGTAGCACTTTGGGATGCAGGGATGGGAAAAATAACAGAGCTTCCTACCAATTCAAAACAGCAACAAAGACCAAGGACATAGAGTCTATAAGTATGTCTTCCAGCAGAGCTGCTATGGACTGATGTGGCCTGAGATTTTACCTCAAAAGGTGTAAAATTGCAGGGGGATACAAAGGTCATGTGATTTAAGTTAGAGACCATCTGCCGCTTGTTCTCTAAGGCTGCCAGCACTCGTCCCAGGGCAGGAGTGAAATCAGTGGGACCCGTACATGCACAGGTAGCTCGGGTGAGGAGCAGGTGAGTATGCTCTGAAGAGCAATGTTAATTCTCTGCAACACATACAGGACAATTATTTTAGGTTTAAGTGTACCTGGAGTGAGTTCAAGGGTGTAAGTCAGGCCTGCTTAAGGTGGAGATAATTTTTCTGCCACTAAGAAGGGCCTAAAACTTCTCGACTCTCACCACAGACTCAGGAATGGAAAGTAAGCCGGTGCAGTTCCCACTCCCGCACCCTCTTTTGGAACATCTTCCCATTTTGGACATCGCTCTACACGGATCATCCTTCTGAGTCCACTTTACCCCCATCAATTTCCGTTCTGCTAATGTCACTTTACCAGCACAGGACTTCAGACCCAGGGCAACTGAAGACACATGCTGCAACACATAAATATTTTTTATAGGGACTGACTTTTCTATTTCTTTAAGTACTGTTTCTTTGAAAGCGTAGCTTTTCTGAAGCTATGACCCCACTACAGCTGGATGACAGTCTGACGGCAGAGTCTGGTAAGGCCTATGGACAAACTGTAGTTTAAAATAAACACACCCTTTTGAATTATCAATGTGGGGGCTACGACCACAATTTCCGTGCACACTCTAACAATATCATACATGGGAACAAGAAAAAAATGTGATATAGAAACAATTAAATTGGCCAGAAATCTAGTTCAAGTTCACCTAGGATATCTTCAAAATGTAGATAAGGAGTATTATTGCCATAATATTAATAGTGAATATGAAACAATGGTCAGATTCAATGTTCTTCAGGGGTACAGATACCTATTGCCAGATACACTCTAAACACTTGAAGCTGTGCTTCAAAAAACATTCAAAGTCCCAGGGAGGAGGCACAGGCTGTAATCCTAGTTACCTGAGACACTCAGGTGAGAGCATCACAAGTTCGAGGCCAGCCTGGACATAATACTGTCTCAAAACAAAAAGGGCTCAGTGGTAAAACACCTGCCTAGCACGTGGGAGGCTCTGGGTCTAGTCCTCAGTACTAAAACAAAGCTCAAAAATGCACAGACAGTGAGCATTTCCGGTTGTACAGTTACAAGTCTAAGTGAGGTGTCAAGGCCAACAGGAAGTCATTATTATTAATGTGGCTGCTCCGTACCTCCTTACCCAAAGCAGCCCTGCCTTTCACAGTGCAAACACACAGCCTCATCAATAAACAACAAAACATGAGCAGCAGTGCTATGAGGTAATAATGGGCGGAAGGCTACAGTAACAACGGCTTGTGCATCCTGAGTTTTCTTAACAAAGACTTAATTATAAGCCAAACCTTCATTTTGAAAGGTTTGTCTCTCCCCTCAAAAATGGGTTAGATAGCTTAGAACTACGTTAAATAAGGTTAATAGAGATTTTATTATGAAATAAGCTTGGAACTTCAGGGAAACACAGACCCGGCAAGTGCTGAGCCAAATGAGGAGGGGCCGACTGAGGCTCAAACACGAAGGGCGCAGTTCCTGTGGACGATGCCCGCGGTCTGCGTCCCTGGAGCACAGCGCGACCCCAAGCAGGTCAGGCACGCAGGGCTGCCTTCTCCGGCCCTAGCGGAGCAGCCCACGGCTCAGGGCTGGGACCGCTGCCGCGCAGGCCGCACAGGTCACCCAGGCCACGCGGCCCGGCCACACTCTGCACTCACGCTTCCTCACGACTCCGCTTCAGGGACTCAGGGACTCCGATACCCTGCTGCTACTCGTCCCCCGCCACCAGATAGCCCATGGAGCGGGCAGTGGGCGCCACCTTCAACACTGTATGCAAAGGGCACGGGAAGACGGAGGCCAGCCGACCTCACCTCTGCCGGTGGTCGGGAGCTGAACTCACCAGGCCTTCGTTTCCTCTAAACACGAGTGGACATCAGCTCGGCTGTGACCGTAAAGGCGTGACCCTCGGAAGCTTTGGCACAGTCAACACCCCGACACTAGAGTACACCTGCTAGCAGCACTCCCAGCATGACTCTGGTCTAGCTTGCCGTGGTCAGCAGAGCAAGAAGGTTTAAGGTCCCGAGCCACTGCCAGCAACTCCGCTAGCCTTCAAAACAAACCCTTCAATGGCTGGGAATCATGGCACACACCCATAGTCCCAGCCCTCTGGGAGGCTGAGGCAGGAGGATTGCAGGTTCCAGCCCAACCTGGCTAACTTAGTGAGACCCATTTAAAAAATAATAATAAAGGGCTGGAGATGTAACACAGTATGAAGGTTCCAGGTTCACTCCCCAGTACCACCAAAAAAAAAAATTCTTCAAATAACCCCACTTTTGGACCCAGTTAATCTCCTATGAGGCTATCTGCTTAAAACAGAAGCGAATTATATAAACCCAAACTACTATTCATCCTTTCTGAAGACAACACTATCAAAGGATATTATGACTACATCCCAAAATTACAGTTCAGCAGATCACATAGAAGATCGCTACAGAGAACTGCTGCCACCACCAAAAGTCTTTTAAAAAAGCCAGTTTACCATTAGACAGACTTTTGATTTGAGACATTAACATATTCCTCTTCAAAATGAGGTTCCTCTGATACAAAACTAATTGCCTCTGGGGACGGAATGCAGTTTGCACCTTCCGATGAGTATTCCTAGAGCCCCCACTGAAACACGCCACGTCACAGAGGAGGGCGAAGACTGAGTTACTGCTTGTTGTCCAAAGCTATTCTTCAGAACACCCCAGTCCAGCGCGGCCCCCAGGGCCCAAGGGATCTCACAGATGGCTCCTATGGACTTGTGGGCCTGCGGCCCAGCCAGGAGCTGTGGGGCGGCTGTGCCACGTTGCCAGCCTGTCCAGACGTGTGTCACAGACTCGTCTCCTCGCACACCCTCACGGGGATGTTGTAGTGCCGGTCGTCCTCGGCGATGAGGGTCACCACCGGCCAGTCCCTGGGTGGGTCAGTGGGATAGACCGTGATGAACTCTTCAGTGTTGTACTTGGACAGCCGGTATACCCGGATGGTGTGGCACACGGCATAGGCGAGGAGGAACATCTCCACCTGGAGGAAGAGCAAACGCGCGTGCTGAGGGAAGCCACGTGGAAAGACGGGCCTAACACCAGGCTCCAGCCAGGATCCTAGACTGCACAGCCGCAGATACGCTGCAACCTTCCCTTCCTGGGGCCCACTGCCAATTCTTTCTATACTAAAAGGCAGAAAATCCAGAATGCAGCAGATGTTTGAAAAGGAACCTATAACCAGAATTATAAGGAATATTTACAACTCAACAACTAAAAAAAATTGGCCAGGCCTGGTGGCCCGTGCTTGTCATTCCAGCACTCAGGAAACTGAGGCAAAAGGATCACTGTGAGCTTGAGGCCAGCCTGGGCTACACAGTGAGTTTAAGGCCAGCCTGAACTGCACAGTGAGACCCTGTCTCAAAAAAAAAACAAAAAACTAAAGAATATACAGTTTACAAACTGGGCAAAGGATTTCAAAGACATTTCTCCAAAGATCATACGCAGATGGTCAATAAGTACCTGGGAACATGCTCAGCAACGTAAATCATTAGAGAAATGCAAATCAAAACCACAGTGAGATACCACTTCACGCCCACTAGAATGGCTATAATCAAAAAGGAAGGCGAAATGGAACACAGACACACTGCTGGTGACGATGTAAAATGGTGCTGCTGTTTTAATTTTTGACACAGGGTCTCACTCTGTAGCCTAGGCTGGCCTCAAACCTGGGAGCCTCCCACCTCAGCTTCCTGCGTGGCTGGAATATAGGCATGCCCCTTCACCCCCTGCTTGAGTGCAGCTGCTTTAAGCAGTTTGGCAGTTCCTCAAAAGGCTGAGGAACAATCGCCACATGCCCAGAAACTGCACTCTTTGCATACATCCAAGAGAAACACATCCACACGAAACTATCCGTGAGTGAGCGCAGCAGGATTATTCATACCTGAAAAGTAGAACTAACCCACACATCCATCAAACTATTAAATAAATACCACATGATATGGCCACACAATGAGGCATCATTTACTGGTCAACAGAAAGACACCAATACAAGGTGCAAAACAGATGAGCTGTTAAAGCACTAGGCTCAATGAAAGAAGCCAGCCACAAAAAACTATACAGTACACAATTCTATTTATATGAAATGTGCAGGGCAGGCAATCTACAGAGAACACAGATTCGTGGCTGGCTAGGACTGGGAGGAAGGAAGTGACTGCTCATGGTTTGGGGGTTTCTTTCGGAGGTAGTAAATTAGACTGCAATGGTGGTTGCAAAACTTTCAAAGAGTGAACCTGATTGTATGTGTGTAAATTACATTTTTTAAAATTTCGCTTAAACAAATGAACCCACCACTCTAGGGTCTCAAAAAGGACCAACTGCAGTCTAATATGCAAACCATGCTCTCACAGGTCCTTTCCCATGAGGTATTCACTACGGTTCATCCACATTATAAACAAAGATAACCCATTAAACTAATCTTTATCCTGCCCAGCTCACTGGGGCTGTCAGCCTCTGCTCTTCGTTGCACCAGGGTAGCTCAGAGAGGACCCAGCTCAGCTCTTTGTCCTCGTCGTGTCTGCCCCGGCACTTGGCCTTTTAGGAAAGGAGTCCACGGTGTAAGCAGAAAGGTAGCGCTTCAGATGGACAGCCCTACTGATCTTAGTAGTCAGCTAAGACCTTTTAGGGAAATGAACAAACCAAACAAAGTGGTACAAGGTATGGTGATTCAACTATTGGCTTCAAGCACGGTATTGCACTGGTGTCATATAAAACTTCAAATTTAGCGTGTGTGTGAAGATCCAAAAAAGGCTAGGCTCTACTGACTGAGGTTAACTCCACCTCTATGTTCATGCAGCTCCAGCTACTAACATTAACTGAGACCCTGCACATGGCCCTTCCAAGGGCTCCACTTATTTGTAGCCTCTCAGAGGCGAGGGTACTAATCCCATCTACCCTCCTTCACAGGAAAGCCCAAGACGATATAAAAATGGTAGTCTAAAATATTTCCACCATTCCTCGGCACTCCTCACTGGAAAAGACAGCGCTGGATTCCTCTCTCCTTAAGAGTGTGGCTACTGAAGATCAGACCACGAAGGTGTCTTCCTTGCTCTCTGCTTGGGTCATTCGGAGAAATGCCGGCCGTCAGGAGGACACCCGGGCAGCCCTTGGAGAGGCGCACGTGGTGAGGAACTGAACCTTCCCACTAATGAGGAACTGAGGCGTCGTACCGAGCCACATGGCCATGAAAGTGGATCCTGCAGCCCCAATCCAGATTTCAGGTGACCGTGGCCCTGAACATCATACACAGGCAACCTCACGACACCCTGGGCCAGAGCCCCCAACTCAGCTGCTCCTGAATTCCTCACTATAAACATCTATTAGCACATCGGTCACGCTCGATGATCAAAGCCGCTACATTTTGAAATAGTACACTCCCCAAAGCGCAGCTTACCTGTTCAAGGCCACCGGTGTGCCCCACCGGGTTGAGGTGGTTCCTCAGCAGCTGCCCAGGGTCATTTGATGTGTCCCGGGCAAACAGGAGCACAGAGAACAGCGGTACGTCCTTTCCCTTCTCTTTGTCATCATACAGTTCAATGGCTCTGTTCAGCATCAAAAACTTTACAGCTTCGTAGAGGCTGTACTCCTCCTCCTCGTTTCTGAACAGCTCGTCGCAAGCCATCTGCCTCTCCTCAGCAGTTCTCATTTCAGCCAGCCCTGCCCACTACAAGGAAGTTACAAGCTAGTCAGAATTTTTTGTTCTAAGAATCTCTGGTATGTATACTTCTACATTATGAATGCAAAATTATTTTCAAAAGCAGAGATCAAGAGTCACCCCAATGCTCACAGCATTCAAGCTCCAGTTCAAACGAGGCACCCTCAGACCACACCAACGCTTTTCAGCTTCTTCTCACACTGACTTGATACAGACGTACAATGCAATAAGGAAAGGCAGCAGGGCCGGCGGCCCAGGGCAGACACTCCCAGCGAACAGGGCGATCATAGATACTTGCAGGGAAAGCAGCCCGCCCGCCCCGGGAGGCCCTGCATGGCGCAGAGCAGGGGCCTGCCCTTCCTCAGCCTCCGAGGGGCTTTTGTGAAGTAATCACCGCAAAACACAGAGCCGCCCCTCCAAAATGGAACAGAGGGAGGGAAAATTAACAGGGTCTCCTGAGTATCAGTTTCCTAGACTTACCTTCTAACCTCTTAAATATACATAAGCTCCAAATGTAGAGACCCATTAGGAAAATCTCACCGACTACTGACGAGAGCAAAGCACGTATGAGGTATTCCACTAACATAGGCCAACTCTTTCAGAGAAGAACAAGTAAATCCATAGGTAAATGTGCTTTTAAGTCACAGTGAGTAAGGGATGTCACCTTAACAAACTCCAGTCCTTGTGAGTAACCAGTGACGAGTGCCCCTTTCAAAACTCAGTACAGATTTTACATCCAGGATTCAATTTTAATGGTAGTGACTACACAGAACTCTCAACAATATTTGGGTTGAAACCTGGAACGTGCTGTCCACATCTCACAGTTTCCAGAGTGACAGTCAGTAGCAGCAGCCAGCTCTGGAGTCAGACGGGGCGGAATCGAAGCCTTGCCACCGAGCAGCTAGTGGCTTCTGCGGGACATTTAGCCAACCTCTGGGTCTTAGTTTCCTCGTCCATGAAACAGGAAGGATCACAGCAACATCACCTTCGTAGTTGTGCGAAGAAACTAACGCATGAAACTCTCAGTGAAGAGTATACAAAAGCGCGGGTACTGCTGGCTCAGATTACTAACGAATAACAGCAATGCTGCTATACACTGGCAACACTTAAGCATTCCCCCAAACGAGAGTCTAATGACAAGAGGCACCCAGTAAGGCAGAAATACCCACTTCACAAGATCTTAAAGACGAAAAGGAAACTGTGACGTGTACCTCAGCGGAAGACCCCTGCCTTCACACACACACAGAGCCCTGCCCTTTAGCTCCCCCACACCCTGCACTCCACTCCAGTAGATGATGGAAAAAGAAGCCCTCTTCCCTTCTCTCTCACCCTTTCCTTTATAGTGCAAGATAAAACTACTGGGCTTCATCTGACAATGTACTTTCCAGTAAACATTTATCTCTGCAAGTGAAAATCAGCTTTCAGGAAGTCAGGGCCCTCAGCTCACTCACTCCACAAAGCACTTACCAAATGCCTGCCACGTGCCATGCTCAGCGCTAGGCGCTGGACACAGAGAAACAAACAGGAGAGTCTCACAGAGCTGGGAGTCTAAGGTGGCAGACAGAGCACCTGTATGCTACGAAGGGCCTCAAAAGCCCAGGTCCGACCCCTCCTTACCAGACCCCTTCCACGACTGACAAAGCCTGCACCAACGGACAGCCCCTTGCTTTGGGCTCCCTGGTGGGAAGGGCTCCCAGCTGCTCAAAGCAAGCAACCTGGAGGACAATGTGGGCCATGTCCAAGCAGGATGTCCAACCCAGAAGAGTCAGCAGAGAACCACGGAACTTTAAACACCAAATCAAGGGGAATCAGTACACCAAGTGCTCCCTAAATTCTATTTCACTCAAACCCTCAGGACAGTTTTCAAAGGTCAGGTTATGAAATTCCCTCACCGGAAGACCATCCGGAAAGAAAACAGGTCTTCAGTAAATATGGACAGAATCTTCCCAACATTACGGGAAGAATAAATGTCAATTAGTATCACTGATAATAGGAGAACTATGGGCTAAATTATTATCTCTGAAACCTGTAATTACAACTTGGAACAAAGACTAAATTTGTTAAGCCTTCCTTTTAAGAAAGTTATACATTTCATAATCTGATACGTTAATACCTGGCATCTCCTCCAAGAACACATAGTGCTGGGGTTTCTCCATTTTACCAAAGACCTCATAGGAAGAGTTTCTGTTTACTGTTTTGCCTAAAAATCAGCCACTTTTAGTCTCCAGAGCCAAGAACCAAAATAAACCTTTCTCGTAAGTTTCAATAAATATAAATAAATAAATAAACCAGGAGCGCTCGCTAGCGCAGTGAGTGAACACGAAGGAGTGGGCTGCTGGGCAATCTGCAGCGGGCACGCTGCACTCTTCAGACAGGAAGCTACAAAGTAAGTTCCAAACCTTTTTCCTCAGCAGGGCAAGGGACTCCTTAATTTTCTCAACCAGGTCCTCACTCCTCCCGTCGAATTTCAGCCCCAGTTTCCACTGTTTGATCCAGCTGTATCTGCTTATCAGTTTTTCTGGCAACTAGAATATCAAGAAGAAGAGAGAGAAGTGTTAACATTCCAAGAAATCCACCATAGGCAATCCAAGCTGCAGGAAACCATGAACCCTATGAAACCTACCTTTATTGCCAGACTCAGCTCCTGCAAGTTTGTCCTGCAGTCTGAGGGCGGAGAACCTACATCTGGAAGTCAGGAACCACATGGAGGGCTGCTAGAGTAAGGGGCACTTTTGGGTGAGATACACAGGCACTGTCTAGCCTGAGGACAGCCATAGCCAGCAACACTGTCCGGCAATTGTGAGGCTGACCCAGGGCAGGAGCTAATAAAACAGTAGCTTCTGGGCTCACTGGCAGCCCCCCTACACTCCTAATGCATGGCTCAGGCAGGTGCTTCCAAGTTCAGGATAAGCTCAAAAGCTGTTCTTTTCTTGATTACGAAAATAAAACCTAATGCCTCATTTTTAAAAAAATACATACAGAGGCAGAAAAAAAGAACTTTGGGTTAAACAGTATTAACACATATACAATGGATGATCAAAATATATGGTGAATGTTGTACATTTTTTTAAAAATTTGTTACAGTGGACACATTGCCAGGAATTCCTCTCAAAGCACTTCCCCTTGCTTTGAACACACTCATCCCGCCGTTCTTGCCACCTCCTGAAGCAGATCGGGGAGGTTCCTCCGTTGTGAGTGTCTAAAGGTGTGATCCAAAATACTATCGACACTGCCACCAACCTCCATCCACGGAAAGACAGGCTCAAAAAGACAGGGCGTCCTCATCCACCTGATTCACTAGATCTGGAACAGTAGGACTTCCAGCTCTTCCTCAAGGTCAAAATGCCATGAAAAGTAAACATTTTAAGTTGATTTAGGACACTGAGGCAGCCACAACAGAAACACTCATCCAAGAGGACACTACAGACACTCACGAAAGAGAACGTCCAGAACTGCTTCAGAAAGTGCCAAGAACGGTGGGACAGGTATGTTCAAAGTGAGGAGGAAGGCGTGAAGGGGGGCTTCGTGGCAATGTGTCTTTTACCGTAAAACATTTTTAAATTAAACATTCACCACTTTTTTGATCATGCTCTGTACTGAAGAATTTTAACTTTGACAGAAACCCTTTTCTAGTTCAACTGCCTCATAAACATACTGAGATAAAAAGACAACTGAGAATAAGTAGCAGGAATTAAGGGAGCTGTGACAGTCTCACTCATGAAAACATGACAGCTGAACTGCTATGAGGCTAATTTCCTTTCTTCTGTCGTCACTCCTCAAGTATTCATTTGTTTCCCCCTAATTATCAATAGAATCTGGGGTTTAAAAGGCAAGCTGAGACACAACCTTACTAATGATGGCATGGGAAATTAGGCTCTCCCAACAGTCTTGGGTGTGTCGGCAGAGAAACCTTATAATTGGGCTGGGTACAGGCATGTCACTTCCCTGCTATAAATTTCAGAAAGGAAAAAAGCTCACCTCTGCATCAAAAAGATCTTTAGAGAACGACTAAATCCTACATGTCTTATGTGGAACCTGGACTTGTTTAACTGTTACAAAGACAGTTTTAAATGAGACATACGTTCAGTTTTACTGCAACCTAAGGCTCAAATTGCAATCCTGGTTGTGCCTTCCCAATCTGTGGCAATCATGTGAAATTCAGGTGGTTTCATTCTCTACAAAAAACAGAACCACAACAGGGCTATGAATTACTCTTCACCCTGACCACAGCGATGGCGACCTGTATCACTCACTCAACAGGGACGTCCTCGGCATCTTCTTATGACAAGTGATTACCTGCTTAGGAGCCATGAAAGCCCAGCTCAGTGCCACACGGTCCTCTACTTCAACAACATGTGGGCAGTTCTGCAAAGCCCTCAATTTGGTCTCTCAGATGCATCACCAGAACCTACCATGCCCTCAAGTGGTAACAAGCTGGAATGACAACTGACGTGGAGAACTGTGAGCAAGCAGGAAATACCGGCTCCACAGATGTGAGCTGGGAAACCAGGTAAAGGGCAGCCAGGAAGACCAGCAGGGCGTCTGTGACACTCACTGTCTGGTGGTCTAACCAGCAAGGACAACAGTCCACGAACTACTTTGGAGACCCCAAAGATCTGTGTACACCAAAGACATGGAGTTAATTTTGTCATTAATTTCACTCATTGGTCAATCTGTTGCTACAGTGATTATCCAATTCAGGGTCGTTTGGTTGCAGGAGATGGGAAAATCCTGGAGAAGGTCCAAAAACTCAGACATGAAAAAGAAACTAAAGAATAATGGAACTGGAATTATTTATACAGGAAAAAAGGCAAATAAACTTTGTATCCTCTCAGGGTTAGGACACACAGAACACACACAGTCATTCTTTTCCTCTGAGCAGAAACAGGACCTCTGTTAGAATAAGGGAGATTTAAGACAAAAAAAAACAAGATTTACACATGAAAGTAATGATTGGAAACATTTAATAACCCAGTAGGTAGCTCTAGTGCCATTTCACTTGTGATTGAACTATAAAACAGCCTTCTTTCCCTAGCAAATGCCTATAATTACCATTACTACACACAGCAAAAGCAAAAAAGGTGCCATCCCCAAGTCAAACTCACAAACAGAACTTTGACATCATGCTCTAAGCAAACACTGTAACAGGTCCCACCCGCTTCGAGCAAACTTGGAAATCAAAGGGCCCCTGCTATAAAGCACACCCCCTTCTCAGAGAGCATTGTGCTCAAGAATAGCCAAACCAAGCCATTTCCAAGGCTGGGGTCAGGATTAGATGATTTAACTATGACTAGTCAACCCCAGAACGGGTTCTGGATGGCAAAGGCAAACCAGAAAGCCCAGGCAGGGACAGGAGGTGGGGTGGGGGGCAGCCAACTATGAGGGCAGGAAAGGCAGAGCTCAACTCACACTCAGGGAACAGAGCAAGGCTGGAGAAGCTGAGAAAGCAGAAAGCCAGGGTCCCAGCCCCTGAGTACAGGGCAAGGAGAAGGTTGCACACAATCACTTTAACACCCTGAAACCAAAGGACATTCAGAAGATGGGGAGGATGACACCTGTAATAAGCAAATGCAGGTTTCAAGTACCAAATCAAGGTGGTGCACTTGGGGAGCTCTTGTCAGCATGCGCTTTCCAGAGGAAGAGCCGGTGGGGGGGCCAGAGAGATAGCAGCGATCAGATGGCATCCAAAGAGGGTGTGGGGACAACTAGGAGGACAGCCCGTTTGCGCACAGCCAGGCCAAGTTTGTGTGCCCTTTCCTGTCCACAGCCACCTCCAACATGAAGCCGGTGGTGACTGTCACTACTGAGCCTCAGAAATGAAACAACAATGCAGACTGGCTCAGGAAAGTGCTCCAACCATGTCAAACGGCTGCAGGCTGGGCCAGCAAGGACGAGAATTCTAGGTGGTGAGAGCAAAACAAGACAAGGTGTTTCTTCAGCAGACATTCAGCAGGCCTGAAGTTCAATACACATAAATACTGAACTCACAGGCAGGCATATGTTTCTCTCTTTTACACTGGCCTTCTGGCATTCAATAAAGCTTAGATGAAAAAATTATACCACTGCAAGCAACTAATTGCACCTGTGTCTCAAGAGAAAACTACACTGGCTAAAATACACATAAGAGAGAGGAAACTGCAAAGAAGACTTGGGAATTTCAGAACTATCTCCACTATTCAGTCAGTCAGGAAAACCATAGTAGAACCCCATGAGTCATACAAGCAAGCGCTCCTAATATTCACCAAAGACTACACACAGTCCACCTCCCCTGTTTTTATGATGGCAGATGAGGTTACCCAAATGTATGCTCTAGTGGAAGAGGAGGGACACTGTCCCTTACTTTTTTAGGGTGTACCTTATATATTTAATTATGTCAGGGTACTATTTGTAGCAGTTTCCTGAAAAATATAAAAATTTAAATTGGATGTCAATCAAATCCATCTAAATAGTCCCTTAAAGGTTTAAAAGGCAAACAGCCTTAAACGGAGGAGAATTTTATGCCACAATCTATAAAGTAAGTTGTAGTCATCCAGCACACAAGTTAAAACACACAGCACAGGCAATGAAATCACTACTTTCCTCCCTAGTGTCTTACACATCCACTAATGGCACGCTTTTGCTGACCAACACTTCTGCAGGATTCTATGAAAGGCCAGCTTATGTATCAATTTTTTTGCATTCATATTAAAGAAATAAGCTAAAATCTGTTTAAGATTTTAAGATCTTTGCTTAGAAGAAGGTGCTCTTCCCAGACATTCTTTTGACTGCTTATATATAGGGGTTCTGATTTTACACTGGTGTGTAAAATAATCACATGAAAAGGTAAGTCCCCTCCTACCACCAGTCCTAGTGCTGCCCTCTGGAGCCATACGGTCCCTCGTCCATCTGAAAGTTTAACCAAAAATAAGTTTCCTTTCAAAGTTCTCTCTGTACTGCTCCTCAGTCTTTTGGCTAAGATCAAGTGCAGTATCTGTTCTCATCAGTTCATAAAAGTCCTTTTCATCGCAGGTGAACACTCTGGCTCCTCAACTGCCCCTGGAATGAGACGAATCGTCTTGCTCACACTCATGTGCTACTGAGGACGCATACACAGAGCTCACCTCAGTCCTCACGACAGGCTGTGACCAGCCGGTTCAGAGGGGGCCTGTCACCTCCTGATTCTTAGGAACGTTCCTCTTAGAACACAGCCAGGGCTATTACCACTGCCGGCCATCAGTGAGGCCGTGAGGACATACAGTGGCTTACAATTAGAATCCTGGCACCTTTTTTCCTTTCACAGGTCACTTTTGGGCAAATCTCCCACAGCTAGCTCTTCGGGGTTGAGGGTGATTTTTTTCTTAGCAGAACACTTTACAGATTTCTTTCCAATTACGGTCACACTGTCAGTCTGACCAATCATTCCTGCACACCAAAATCTTTCAGGATACTCTATATAATTCAACCTATCACGTGAGCTTATTTGTGTCAGGACACATGGATCCCAGTGTATGTCTATTTGATGGTAGATTTAGAAGGCCTGTGAGGCTTCTCTCTACGTGATGCTAATCTCCTCACTATGCAGAAAGTACTAATTTTTTAACTACAGCTAGAACCAGAGAAATGTGGACTGTAAAAATCTGGCAGGTTCTCAAATAGTAAAATGTACAGCACTTAATGAAAACATCAAGACTTAAGTCAAACTGTTCCTAAGTCCTTTTCAGAAACTCTAAACATCTGGTTTCTAACTCAGCAGAACTGCTTAAGTCTTACCATTTCTCTCTTCATGAAATACCAATCCCTTCTGGTCACTCTACTATGTGAAATCATCCCGGACACATGACCTGAATAAAGCCATATGCTGACATCACACTGCAGACAGCCCCAGCAGGCAACGTAAGCACAAAAGGGGATCTTCTCACAAAGCCCTCGGACCGCTGCGAGCAAGCGCAAACCTGTGGAGCAGCAGCAGCGTACCAGCGTGAGGTCGGGGTCCTGCAGCCAGGGGGGCAGCTCCGCCGGCTGGCTCATCGCCTGGAACAGCGTGGCCCTCAGCGCGCAGTAATTATCACCGCGGACGCGCCGGATGGAGGTGAACTTCTGAGACACCGCCTCATAGCCCTCGGAGAAATAGCAAAGAATTCAAAATCGTGCTTACGAACTTCGGGCAGTAGTAACAGTCCCATTCCTGCGGAAAAAATTTACCCCAGACCACCGGAAAAATGAAAACAAGGCTAGCAGAGTCCTTCATGTAAAACATTCCAATTCTTTTTCATTATTCCCTTTATTTCAAAGAGTTACAACTGTATTAAGTACAGCATATGTAAGAAATGCAACAGACACGACCCAAAGTAGTAACAGTACTCAGGCAGGAGCAACCCGAAAGTTGGATGTCCAGTGGCCCTTTTTAGCAACTTCTGGAATACTTGCTCACTGATAACATTTTAAACGAAGGTTTAACCTGTGTTTAAATCAATCCCAAATTCACTTAATGAAGAGAATAGAAAAAAAAGATATACTGACTTTATATCTCCATTTTAAAAAATACATGAAAACCCCAAGTCTACGGCATATATGTACAGATATACACATATCTTAGCCCTTGGAGTGTAAGGTGATTTTTGTCATCAAAGCACATAGATGTGGATCTGTCAGACCCACGGTTATTCTTTAGAAATTTTCTACTGATGAATTCATTATAATTTTATGAGTTTTATCATATTAAACAATGAGTACTTAGCAGGAAAAGAAATCACAGAAATAAAGTATTGAATTTTTAATATTTATTGAGTGTTCATAAAAAACATCAAAATTTTCAACACAGACTGGTTTTTGGTGTACAACATCCAAAAAAGAACATCAGAAATAAATTCCCATGTGAATGACAATGAAAATACCAATACCACTCTACAAAAAGCAAATCTTTACTTCAATTATCACACCAAAGGCCATCTGCACACATGACAGCAGCACATTCCATACACATGCATCACTGACACTAACAACATGTCTTCTGCCTTCCTGGCCTTTTTGTAGGACATACTTGACATCTCAGTGGTCTTGCTGTTTTGTCAGGAGGTTCTTATTATATTACACAATGTGTAGCTAACAGGAATATAAAATATCTATAAAATAAATTGTTATATTAAAATGTATTACATGTTTAGACATCAACATTTTCACATCAGCTCTGTACTTCCTTATAAAACCTAAAAGATACCATCAGAAACAAATTCATATATGAAATACAATATAAACACAAAAGTCTACCACAAAATTACACTTTGTTTCAACTGTCCCACTCAAAGCAGTCTGCACACATGACAATTGCATATTCCATGCACGTCTCGCTTACACTGACAGCACATGTGCTTAGCTTTCCTTTCCTATGTGGTGGTTTTGTTACCTCTCTTCTCTACCTGTTTTGTCAGGAGCTTCCTACTATATTGTACAACATGCACTTAGAAGGGAAATAAGATGTCAATAAAATAAAATATCCAATATGTAATGAGTGCTTCGAATAGGCATCAACATTTTCACATCAGCTATTTACTTGCTTACAAAACCTAAGCGATAACAAAAATAAAAACCTAGCTGGGTATGGTATCACAAGCCTGTAATCCCAGCACAGGGAGGCTGAGGCAGGAGGATCACTGTGAGTTCGAGGCCAGCCTGGGCTACAAAGTGAGCTCAAGGCCAGCATGAACTGCATGGCAAGACCCTGTCTCAAAAAGACAAAAAATACATACATACATACATACATACATACATACATACACACCTATGTGAACCACAATATGAACACAAACAAAAATACCACAGAAATAAGCTTTGCTTCAACTGTCACACCTATGGCAGTCTTCACACATGACAACGGCATGTTCTATACACAAGTATCGCTTACACTGATAGTATTTTTTTTTCCTGTACTTTCTTGTGGAAAACAGTTCCCATCTTTCTTTGCTTTCCCATTGTCGTGGTAGGTCTTTCTGATGCCGCACCTGCCTGTTCACCTGTCAGCTCACCAGTGTGCTCCACAACTTTTTGGGCAGTTCCCTGAGCAAAAACATTTTGTTTTTCCTCTGCTATAAATGATCTCTTATGAGTTCCAGTCCCAATCCTTTAAGAAAGTTTCTCTGATATTTTGCACTTGCTATTTTCTTTGTAAACTATCGAAGTATTGATGCCACACTATTGTAAAGTTGAGTAAAACACAACCACCGGCCAATGCTTTGTGTTTCAAGTGACATCACAGTCGCTGCATAACTCATCGACATCTATTCCACCTTTGGTTTTGATGTTGAAAGCTGCCATCTCAGGCTTGTGTTTTGTCCATGTTTCCCTATCAGTATTTCCACCATGGCACACTGTTGGCATCCGCAGGACCAGTTTGCTTTTTTGCCATATACAAGTCCAACGTTATATCCTTCTGAAATTCAAAGACTGTACTGTACAATTCTGTTTTGAAATTGCCACATTGCATTTGGAATTTCTGCTTCGTTCTTTCATATAGTTCCGGCTCTGTTCCATTTGTGCTCGGTTAGCAAATGTAACGTCAACTGGAAACTGGTGAACCACCTGCCAAATGTCACCTTCTGATTAGTCTGGGCAACAGGAGCAACAAGTCTGTTCACAGCACCATTTGGTTATTACTCTAGGGATAATCACTTGATGGCTGAGTTCCAGGGTAAATGTCTAAACTAAAAGAACAGAAAGTCTTCGCATCTGTAAGGCATAAATTTTTATCCCATGTTTTGAGCCATCGCTTTTCTGTAAGTCTTTTGCATTCCTACAGTCACCGTGAAAAATCTGTGCTAAGTACAGCAGACCCGTGAATGCTTTCACCTGAGCTGGTGAGGTGTCACAATACATACGTTTTTTAATATGGCTATTGCTGCATACAGAACTTTTTACTTGCATTTCAGTCTTTATGTATTACACAGCACCTTCCAGCATTTCTTCTGTTACAATTGCCAACGCTGAATAGCAGTGCAGACATTCTGTCTAATACATTTCACCCCTGCCAAGACCTTCATTATATTTTCAGACCTCATTCTAATATTGGATCATTCCACTTGGTTGCATGGCCATTTTGCAATATTTCAACTAGTCAAATATGTACTCACATTGCGGCTTTCTTCACCATCTGAATCAAGGGGGTCTGCATGCCCTGTGTCTGTGATCAGTCAATTCTTGTTCCACTCACTGTCACAGAAACTGGCTAACATGGCCAACATCAAAGTCAGCATCAGCACTGTATAATCATCATCACTGTCATCATCATCATCACACCCACGCCACTCTTCTGTAAAAAGCACGTATTTTACCATCTTTATCATCCATGCATGAGTAATCTGATGGTTCTTTTTTTTTTTTTTTTTTTGAGACAGGGTTTCATTATGCAGTTCAGGCTTGCCTTGAACTCATTTTGTAGCCCAGGCTGGCCTTGATCTCGCAGCCGTCCTCCTGCCTCAGCCTCCTGAGTGTTGAGATTCAGGCATGCACCACCACACCCAGCCAGATGATTCACTTCTGACCTCCTCCAAAATTTCAAATCTGGTTTTTATACTGAACTGCACTACTTCTACCAGAAAAATCAGAAGAAAACTTTTTCTTAACAAATCCTGGAGTGGTATGCATCCACTGGACCCTCTGTGATGCTTGGGTAAACATACACAAACCCAGTTAGACAAAGCATAAAGGTGGGTCTAAATCCCATTTTGACACTTTTGTACATGTGCACAATCCTTGCCATTTGTCATACCAAGTGGGTAAACACATAGATTGCTTCCTGCATCCCTCAGGGAAAGATACTTAGATGCACAGCTGGCTACTATAATACTAAAGTATAAATTTACAGTAGGAAAGTACAGGATGGGTCCACTGGACCCAGGCTTATGCCTCAAGGGTAATAAGAATACATTCTGAGAAGTGCAGAGTTAGCAATATCACCCCTGTGCAAGCATCAGAGTATACTTGTACACCCTCGATGGCACAGCTACCCATATGGCTAGGTCATATGACGTCCTGGGAACTGGTAGCGGTGTATACCTAAAAGCCATGATGAACAGAACATCACGAGATTAAATCAAGCACAAAAGAAAATCAGGCAATCAAAAGACAACGTAAATATGAGCTGTATGAGGCTGCTGCCAGCGTAACACTGCGTACTGCTTTACAGTAAGCACTCTAAAATATGACAAAAATAGCAAAAACATAACACAGAAGTCATCTGTTATTAAGTACTATATACTGTAAATAATGTTAGTGCTCCATTTTTATATGACTGGCAGGCAGTACAGAAGGCTTGTTTACATGAGCATCACCACAAATATCTGAGTAATATGTTGCATCACAATACAACCATGGCTGCATCAGTAGGCAATGGAAATATTTCAGCTCCATAATAATTTTACAGGACCATCACTATACACGTGGTCTGTTGATAACAACATTACGTGGCACATTACTGTGTACGTGTAAAAAGTCTACAAGCTAGAAAATGTCCAGATAATTCCGTTGCTTTTTCTAAAAGTGGATTGAAGTTTTACTCTTGCTCTGTCCGGAAGTAAAACAAAGAAACATAAAAGGTCAGTGACTGGCTGGCCACTCAAAAATAGCTATCTACATGGACCATTCTGAAAAAAGACCCCACAGAAGCCCTGCCACTCTGGCCCACAGGCACGCATGACGCTCATCTCTCCAGCTGAATGCAGCTCCTCCTGGGACTGACCGCCTCTCCCTGGCCCAGTCAGGCCTTCCACACACCCTGCACTTACACCAAGGAAGGAGCGTCGCGTGGAGCATGCACAATGCAGAGCACCTCAACCTCACACTAGTCATTTTCAAAGTCTGTGTCACCGGACGATGTTCTAGCATGAACATGAAAGTACGCCTTTCCAATAATAAAATTCTGAAGAGCTCCATTTGTATTTTGTAGTCCAACCACTCCCACACACAACGGGTAGTCAAGGAGCCGCAGACCTACTAATATCCACCTGTTCCCTCTGGTGGGTCCCTAATTATCCTGTGAATACTTAAAACAGTGAATTCAATACAGGCGCACCTTTTTAAATACATAAATTAGGTATCTGCATTAAAAAAATGCTACTTCAGAGATGAATCAAGCTTTTTTAAATTATAGGATTTACACACACTCACATATGTCCAAAAGAATATTAAAACAATATCAGTGACAATTAGACAAACTAAAAACAGACCGAAGCTGTTCCCAGGCGCTGAGACACTCAAACCATGCCACAGGTCCTGACAAGATGCTTCTCCCACTGAGATGCTTTAGTTATTGGGTTACTGAAAGACGCCAGCTACAGGCTCCAAGCTTTAATGGATCTGATCCCAGAGAAAAATGATTTTAGCAAGACTTTCAAAATACGAAAGATGTAATTTAGTATTGAAATTTAAAATGCCAACTATTTTAAATCCATTATTTAAAGAGACCCAGGCCATAAAATAAAACTATAGGTTGGTGAAAGCATTTCTTGGAAAGATTTAAAAATATTGTTTTAGTACCTGGCTTTCTGGTTATCTAGTTTGGAAGTTAGAAGAGCTTATGAGACGCTATCATAGTTGGGGAAACTATCTCTAGTAGATAAGATATGCATGCAAATTCATAATGTAAACAACCAAGATAAAAAACACAAAAGATACAATCCAGAGGTCATAAGCGGTAGTCAAAGATTTTAGGTTAACAGCTACTTTCGTAGTCTCAGAAGGGTCAAACAGCAGTAGCAACTCCCCATGTTTCGGCCTACTAAGGCAGCATGGACCGGGTGCATCCTAAGGGTAGAGTCCAGAGGCCCTGCTGCTCCATCCGGTGTACTGTAGGGCGGCTGAGGTGTCTGAGGCAGCAAGACCCTATCATGGGAGCCTCTGACACCGTCCCACAGTGTCAGAGATGACCTTACAACCCTACACACTGCCACTCTGTGTAGTGAAACTGAAAAGGAACAGTCCTGGGACCCCAGCAGGCTGAGAGAGGCGCTCCCAAATGGTCCCAAAAGGACCGCCACTGGCGAGCCCAACTCTGAGCAGTGCTGGCATTTAAGCATTTTTCAAAGAAAGTAAGTTACTGAATAACTGATGCTGGCTCTATATTAATACTATGACTTCAAACAAGTCCCTTACCTTTAGAGTCACTTTCCTCATCTCTAAAATTAGAACAAAGTCCAGTACCAGTAGCCTTAACCAACATCTAAAAATATAAAATGACATGTAACTTTGACAGACTATTCCGAAGACCTGAAACATGTGCACCTCGGCTGTACCTTTTTCATGCACGTGGCTTTCTGGGTATTGCTCCTCCACTCCTTTTTGCAGTAGTCCATTATGTCCATCTCAGGAGCCACACTTAGTCTGTTTTCTGTTAAAGAATCAAAAATGAAAACAAAAGAGGTAACGAACCAAAGCATGATCAAAATAATGGCACTGCTTTACTTAGGGCTCACCCTTCACACCTCATGCTCTCTCACTTCATTTAAAAAACCCAGAATTCCCCTGCTGCCTGCCTGCTAGTGCAGACGCCACCACTGCACCCAGGAGAAGGGCCTTGTGTCTCAATGGGTCCCCTGTGCCACCACTTCCTCCAGACCACTCTCCGCACTGCTGCCAGCGAGTGATGTCCAGCTAAATCCTGAGTCAGACGACAGTGCTCTCTCCTGGGCTCAGAGAGCCCTAGGGGCCTCCTGTCCCACACCTCTTGTGAGAGAAAGCCACACCTGACTCACACCCCAGATACCCCAAGTCCCCGCAGCCCTCCCCGGTCCTCTCCAACACTCTGGACCAGCCTGCCCCCACCCCGCAGGGCTGCTCCCTCCTCCACGCAGGCCGCCTGTGTGCCCTGATGTTATCACACACGATCCTTTATTCCTCTCACATCATTTCTTCTTCTCAGTGTCTATCAACACCTGAGATACGTTTTTCCGTAACCCCCCTACACACACACACACACACACACACACACACACACACACAACCATACACAAACACAGTAAAACAGGGGCTCCTTGAGGGCAGCGGCTTTGTTTTGTTTCCGAGTCCTCAGAACCTGAGCCATCCTGACCCACAAGTGTCTACAAAGGCTTCCCTCAGCAAAAACACAACAGTCTCATCTGTGAGAAAGCGCTCCTATCAACTTGTAATTAGGGATCTGTATCTTCTCTACAAAGGGTTAACTATAACAAAAACACATTTAACTGTCTATAATTTATATATATCCTGCCCTGATCCCAAAAGGCTATAATTTGTTTCACAATTCATGAAAACTAACAAAGCTCTCACTGTTAGCTGATGCATAGATTTCATTCACTCTAACATCACATTACCCTAAATTATAAATACAACTCGGGTCAAACATAGTTATTACAGATTTTACAAGGAAAAAAGGTTTTTAGATATTCCTTGTTTAGCTTGTATTTGGGGGTTTAACCTATTTTTGTGGTATATGTGTACACACACATACCATGCTAGCATGTGTATTTCAGAGAACAAATGAAGAAAATGAAATAAACCCTGGGTACCTCCTGACTTCCTTTGTAAATTATTGGAGATAGGGTGTTAGTGAAGACTGTGGGACATAAAGCTGGAAGTCGTTCACAACCTATTTACTGAGGAAGTTGCACATAAAAATGTTTTTTGAGCTCAATTCAACAAATATTTACGGAGTATGTCTGGTGTATGGCAGACCCTGAGCTAGGAGCTGGAGCTCTGAAGGCAGTGAAGACAGAGATTCTGCCCTGCAGGGCCTCACTACTACTGACCAAGACCACAGGCACCTGGGATGCAGGATGGGCAGGGCACACCCGTCATCCAGAAACCCTCCCTACAGCTTACGTAAATCAAGCATTTTTTAAAGCAAAGTACAGGAACTGCCTACTTTCAGTCGGGCGTGGTGGCGCATGCTGTGATCCCAGCACACGGAGCCTCAGACAAGAGAATTGCTTTACGTTTTAGGCCGGCCTGGGCTACAAAATGGGTTTGAGGCCAGCCTAAACTGCATAATGAAACCCCATCTCAAAAAGACCAAAAAAAAGGCTACTTTAAAAAATCTCACTGCGAATCCTTTCATAAGGAAAATGAACCTTTCCATAAAAGGGAAAACTGTACATTCATTAGGGTTAGCTTAAAAGTCAAACAGACCCCTGAGGTATAATATATAGACGCCGCCTATACCAGTGCTGCACAACCAACCCTTAAAGGCTCTGCATCTCTTAAATTCAAGAACCATTTTGGGTCTGCTTCGTGCACAGAGGAGTTCCTTATATCTGCCTTTCCACTTACCTCCCCCCAAGCCAAGGAGAAGCATAAATGTGCATAGTAAGGACACGCCTCCTGCTCCCCTCCGCTGCCCAACACATGTGTGCGAGTGTGCACACGCGCACACACCCAAGACCTGGCCTGAGGGAGGAGAGGCGGCGGCCTCACACACGCAAGAGGTCAAGCCGCAGGCCAGTGTCTCACTGAGTCAGAGCCAGCCTGAGGAGCAAGGGACGGGAAAACCGGGTGCTGGCATAGCTGGCAGCATCACAATGTTGCCCGAATTCCCATTTGGGCCCTGCTCTCTGGGAGGGGGACTCCAGCTGATGCTATGCGCCTGGCCAGGCTGGGAGCAGGAGGGGAGACCAGCAGCTCACCGCGGGCAGCAGTCCCTTTCTTTGACTATGAATTGCAGGCTCTCATTTCTGTTTCTCACAAAGAATGTATCTGATGGCAAAGCACAGATATAAATAAGGGAAGGTGAACACCAGACTGGCACACAATGCAGCTGAAATAAGCAAGGAGCTTGGCCCTTAACAACCAGATAAAGGACAAACACAAGGATCAGACCCCCAGAAGGCAGAAAATTAAAGCCCCTCTGGGAGGCTGGGACTCTCAGAGGAGAGACCGCAGCAGGACTCTCACACTACTGCCGCACCGGGGCAGAGGGGATAATGTAAGCTTTAAGAACCTTGCGGTTTCTGTCACAACTGCTCAACTGCATGCACAAAAGCCGCCAAAGACAGGAACTCAGCTCAGAAGCTTGCAGGTCAGGTTCAGCCTCAAAACATGGTGTTCAGACCGCTGCATAGGTGAGAAAGTTTTCTCCTCAAGAGAGGCTAACAACCCTTTCTGCCTCAGTCTACGCGCAGGCTGCCCCAGGAGGCTGTTTTAGGAAGGACAGTGAACGCAGAGCTGGGACTCACGGAGTGGGAGGGATCCACTCTACTCTCGTACTAAAGCCGAGATACAAGGGCCACTGAAGAGCTTGAACGCTTGTGTGCGGCAGCGCGCTGGACAGAGAATCAACAGAGCCTGGCAAGCGAAAGAGGAAGCGGGGATCCCCAGCAGTAACGACGGCTCAATGCGCATGTGTTCCCAAGGTCAGGGCCCCGTGAGGTGAGTGACTGGGGGCGATCCCAGCAGTGGAGAGCGGAGGGTTTCTTTGAGGCCCAGGAGTGCACCAGGACTACCACAAAGAGCATCTCCTGGGGACACCACAAGGTGGAAGTCACTAATTCCCTCTGAGGAAGACTGGAAAATATTATCAAAAGTCTTACTGCATTCCATTTATTTCTAATCACAGTAACACTTTGTTAACCATAAATGAACAGAAGCCAGTTCTCAAAACAAACCAGGAGAACATGTACACTGCACAGCTACTGAAAGAAAATGCCACTGCACGTTATCTGTGCAGCACCCCTCGGCTCCTGGGGTTACTGTGAAGGATGTGCTTCACTCACAGCCCTGCAGGCCGCCTCTCCCAGGACCAGCAGGGCAGGAGGAGGACTGCCTCACCCCTGCACGGGCCTGGCGCGGTGGGAAGAGCAGCTCCCACGGACAAGCGTGGAGGATGTGGAATCACAAAAGCAACAAACAGTGCTCTAGAGCTCTGATCATTCTCTTTAGTCAATCAGATTCGAGGGGTCATCTGCATCCAAAGATGTGCACAGAGAGCTTCTCAATAAGTCCTTCAACTGAGAATGAAAACTGCACTTCAAATTCAAACTCTCCGTCTAAGAATGTAAAGAAATCAAGAACTGAGGGGCAGTAGTGCTAAGAGATTAAAACTATCCTCACAGGTACAAAACATGAATGCGAAGAATACAAAGAATAATGAAAACTTTAAAACCTCAGGAAACAGGAGTCTTCCTCTTAAGCAAAATCAGTAACTATAAGGAATCTTTCCTAGGAAGTACATTCACATTTTATGAAAACAGATACATGGACTTAACTGCTTGTCTACTTTAAACAGTAAAAACTCTATAAAGAAAACAATTCTGAACATACCTGATGCCCCTCTTTCATGTACAAGCAATTCTTTCTCCTTTTCTATTTCATCTGCAGCACGGTATATGTCCTCCTCGCTGAAATCACACCAAAGTAGACATTTTCAAACACTGTGGCACCAACATTTTCTGTTGCATCACAATAAACAGCACTTACAAATGTATAAGACGCTCACAGTCTAACTTCTCACATTACATGGTGATAATTACAAAACACGGATCTATCCTAGATGCTCATGTTTCCACTTACATGCACCACTTTTCCACTTCAGAAGTTACTTAAAATGATTCAATTTGTATCATTCCACTGTCTACATGGCTCTAAGGCCATTTAATTAACATCTATTAATGTACCAGTTATATGTCTAGACATCTTAGCACAAATCTTATCAATGAAACTCCTTATTCTGTCAAGTTCCAAGGATGGGAATCATGGAGGAACGTAGGACAGCTGCCAACTTTTATTACACGTCACAGCAAATTCGGCAATAGCTATTCTAAATCAAGAAGAAGTAGCATCAATTATTACAAGTTTCCAACGCTGAAGATCCCCATGAGGTTACTCCTGTTCCCTAACCTTCACATTCGACGGTCCCACGTGCTGTAGTTGCTACTGACTTCTTCAACACGTAGCAGCTTTCCTGAGTGTCTGTAGTTGCCTGAAGGGGCTAACAGGAGCGCTAGAAAGGTAGAACATCCTACTGGGTGCGAGACAAAGATGAACAGCAGGACCTCATGTTTGAAGATGCCTCTTTTTCTCAAGATTCACCCCAAAATGACAATGAAGGAAAACATCAACTCTATCTCCGCTGAAAGCAGAAGCCCTGTGAAAGCCCAAAAGGAAAGCAGAGTGGTAAATAGGTCAGGCCAGGAGGCACAGGGCTGGTGGAGGGGCGGCTGCGGAAGGCAAGCGAGCGAGCCCAGCAGAACCCCAGAAAGGCTGAGGAACTGGAGGCTCTAAGTCCTTCTGATGGTAGCCTGAGCTAAAAACAAGGAGACTAGCTGACATCCGCGTAAGGCGTGCTCACACAACGTGGGGTCCCTCCAGACACAAAAGCACACAAGGAGGGGGAGCCTGTCAGGCTAAAAACAGAAGGAATAAAGTCAGTGATTGAGGCACCCCACCTCCAATTCCCTGACTACCCAGCTCTCCTTACAGCCCGGTACAACTAGGAGAAAGAAGAAAGAGTAACAGGAAGGGGTGCTGGGAGAGGTGAGAATCTCACATGCCCCTGCTGAAACCTTTCAATGTACCTGAACACTTGGGAACCAGTGCCAGCATCCGTACGTCCGCCACCAGTCAACTCTGGCCTGAATTGCCTTATTCACCTATGATTTAGCACATTCAGTCCAAACTCCTGCCCAACACTGACGCTGTTCCCCTGCGCCTGTGATGTGCTCCACGTGTCTTCTCTTCTGCCAGTTCCACGCCCTCCCTGCCTCTTGCCTAACCCAGCCCAAGGCCTGCTGTGTGGGCGAGACCTCTGCAGAGAGCAACAGCCTGAGCCCGGAACCCAGCATTAGACTCTCAGTTTAACCACTCTCACCCCAGCCCTTGCTAGCTATGAGGACAGCAGTTACCAGAGGAATGACACCTCTCAGCGCCAAAGTCAAACCACCTGTAAAAAGGACTGTCAGAGTATTACTATCACCTCCCAGAACTGCTGAGAGAAACAGGCACATGAAAAATAACTAGTGTGCTGCAGGTTAGCTATGCTTACTAACTCTCATGTATATTCATTGGAGGAGAGTATTAATAAACAATGAGCCAGCGAGGTGGGGGCATCCCTGGGGAAGGAATCCAGGGCCTCTCGCATACCAGGCAAGTACTCCACCACTGAGGTGCATCCCCAGCCCCCAAGGGTTACAGTACTTTTCATTCTATTTTTTCTTTCTCAATAAATGGTGGACTGGATTAATGATGTGAGGGGTGAGAGAATAAACAGCAGAAAAGGTTCATTCTTCTCTCTGCACATCTTTCAGCCTCCTTCCTAGCTTTATCAATGAGAGAAGTTCTCATCTTCTAAAAAAAAAAAAAAAAAAACAGTCACCTAAGCAAACCACTCTCTTAATATTAGCAAAAGTTGTCTCTGGGCAAGGCACTTCCTCAATCCTGCCCTCAGTTTTCTCATCTGCGGAGTGAGAAGACCAGAGGAGATCTCTGAGCTATGCTTCCTCTTCCAGCGCTTACAGTCTATACAGACGCTTGACAAAAACAGCGCTGCAAGTGAATGCTGTGGCTGCTCTGCCCCCGAGTTTGGCTCCGCTTTGGTCCCCTTGCTCTTTAATCTACGAAAACAGAATCACGACACCCGTGCCCTGAGGAGGGTCTCCACACAGGCACCGTCCCACTCACAGAAACTAATTCCCACAAAGGCCAAAAGGAAGAGAAGGAAATGAGACAAACAGGAGAACTCAATGTAAAGAGAAGACAGGACTGAAAGAGATTACTGGGAATAAAAAGCTGTGATTCAGAATACAGTACACAAAAGAAGCAAAGGAGAAACTGATGAATAAAAGGCCTACAGTATATGCAAATTATGCAAATTACTTTCCCCACAAGTGGATTTCACTCAGAGCCTGTGCAAGAATATTTGTTAACTTCCTTGACCACTAAGGACATGTGGAAATTATAAATGACCCTTCAGGCATTGAACAGAAGGAAAAATTTATCTATCTACTGTAAGAAAAGAAGAAGAAAAATAAAATTTTGTTTTAAAAATATTTCAAACTTTTGCCTTAAGTTTTAAGTATCAAAATATTAAAGCTGAAAATAATGACAAAATGAAATTATACTTAAAGGTGAGAATGTAGAACAGAGGTTTGGTTTGAATTTTTGTTATGGGAAGGAAAGACAGTCAAATAATGAAAGAAAAAGGGATATTACAAGATAAAGCAAAGGAGGAGCTGAACAACTCCAGAAAGGATAACTTTGCGTGCTAGGCTGGGGGTGGGAAGGTGTCCACACTGGAAAAAGAAAAAAACAGGCCACTGAAGCCCAAGGCCCCAGACGATTGCCACAAGTTTTCTTCTAGAAAATATAAACACAGCTAGAAAAGCAAAAAGACATTCTTATCAGTGACTCAATTTCCTGGTGTGTGAGTCACAATTACATTGTTGAATTAAATTTCAGAGCCAAAATAATAATTTCTAGCTGGAAAATTAATTTATGCCATTATTAAAAAGTGTATTTTTATTAATGCACTATGCCATTATTTTAAAACATATTTTCAAGTTCCCACTAAACCTATTTCTCGTAAGTTAGAGATGAAATACTTTAATATTAAGATAATATACCACACTGAATAAGCTATATGATACTGTATACTAAATTATAACCGGTAACTGGTGCTTTCTTCAAAGACCTCCATAATGACTAGTTCTTTTTCATTTTTTACTAACAAGTTTTTGAAGACTTTTTCCTCAGTATTCTAAAGACACAGTCATACTATTTCTAAGAGCAAAAGCTGAAAGTGAAAAGAAGACCTTGGTGAAGCAGAAGACATTTCTGTGGAAATAATTTTCCAATTTTTGATGAAAGCAAAGATGTAAAAAAATCCCAATAGATACACACAAAGCTAACAGGACAGAATTTTAATCTCCATTATGAACCTTTATACCAAGAGGCCCTTAGTTGTCTAAAAGAACTGAGTATGGCTTTCTTCAGCTCTCTGCACTTGAGCCCTGCAGTTCCTGCTCAAATTGGCCTGTCCTAGACTAATGGCGCAGGCAGTGTGGGTGACACAATCAACCAGTCTGACAGGGACACATCTTCCCACACAGACGCAGGAAAAGCCAAGACCACTCAACCCAGCCCTCCTCCACCGCTGAGTGGCTGCAGAAAGGGGTGAACAACACAGTAAACGCAGGAAAGTACCGGCACGCAGGCCAAATTCCACCCTCCTCTTGCAAGTGGACTTTCCACGACTGGCTCACGCGGCTCCACGTGACTTCCAGGGGCATGTATGTAGGGACAACACAGTCACCCTCAGCACGGACATTTGATTCCTAGACACATCCTCGCTCTGATCCCTGAAGCAGGCTTTCTCCTCCATCACATGGGAAAAGAAATGGAACTGCTGTTTTCCGCCGTGCAAAACTTAGCCCTACTCTGTACCCTAGGAGCTTGGGGTGGGACAGAAAACATTGCACAGTAGTATGCTTAGCGACACCCTACGACAATGGTTGAACACCTGGGAAGGCTTACAACCCTTTTGAGAATTCACAACTTTCTTTATCTTGACCCAGAAACAAACACAAATTTTGCCTTCAACTTCACAGGACTTCAAACAGAATATTCCCCACACCCAGCTGTGAGCCCGACTTAAGTCTTGTCCCACCCTCAAGCAGAATGAAAAGTCACCAACCATGTTCTGGAGAACCAAGCTAAGGACAAGCAGACACAGCAGGAGTCAAATGCTGGCAGTAGGGTGAGCAGGAGATAAAGCATTAGCAGACCTGCTAGGAGCGGGGCGAGAGTTTCCAGAAAAATCAACTCTCTGGCCAAATATAAGACCTCTTCAAATGTGACCCCAAATTATCCTGTGAGCTGTCCTGGGGGCTTGTCTGAGAGACACCAGCCAACCACAGTTCTCAAAGGAGCTGAACAAAAAGTCAAACCACAATGAGCTTTAGAAAATAGCTTGCCCATGTGGTTTATGTCCTACTTCTCTTCCTTGTGAAACACAATGAGCTTGCTGGAAAAGAATCAGAGTAACCTGTGCTGCTAGGAAACAAGCCATCCCTCCTGGCCTTCAAAGAGTCACAGCCCTGTACGTAATTCAGGAGACAGGCTGAATAATGCAAGGGATGGGCGATGATTTGTATTCATAACTACTTTCCAGTAAATGTATTAAAAATGACTCCACGGAATATCTTTAAAACAGCTACAGTCTTCTTAGGCTGCACATTTCCATTTGAAACACTTTAATTGATTCTATCTGGGTGGAAAAAAAGGCCTTGCCGCCAATGACTAAAAAACAGATTTTAAAAGAATGTTACGTTATTTAAATTTACACTCCAACTATTGAGCTGCACATGTTCACATGAGGTGCAGTTTATCTAGACCATGAGAAAACATTACAGGCCAAAAGGTATCATCACACGACCCATACAGTACCGCTGATTGAGAAAAATGAACTAGGCTAGGAAGCTCAAAGCTTAAGACTTAGGTTCAAGAGTTGACATCTAAAAGTTAGACTAATCCTCTTGATTTCCCCATCTAATGAGAGCTGAAGGAGAATGAAATAATTAAAGACATCAAAAGCAGGGAGAGAGAAGAAATCAATCTGCTAATAAAACCACACACCTGAATATCTATTCCGGAAAAATTAAAAAACAAACCCTGATGCTTACTGTCATTACAAATCTCATCCCGCTGCTGGGCTTCACTAAAAAAGCTTGGGGCAGCAGGTGGCATGGGGAAGCTCCCACGCAAGCATGGGAAAGATACTTGGCCATAGTACCCGCATCTCCCTGGTCAAGCGGCACCTAAGGAATCTACAACTGTTTACTAAAGTGTTACATGACAAACCTGTAGCACGGTTTTTAGCTTCTTTCAGCTGAACGTCTACTGACAGAAGACGAAAGAGGCACTGTTACCATAAACTTTTCCTCCCGGAAGCACACCGCCCCACCATGGTCCATGGAGCTCAGGCTGAGAACCACATCCCCCAGAAAACCCGCCAGACAGCTACGGTTCAAGCTTCAAGCTCGGGCATCTGAATGGAGGCTCAGGGCAGCGGTAGCAGCAGGTAGGAACCAGCAAGGCGCAGTGGGGCAGAGGCAAGAAATTCCCTCCTTCACGGTGTGCAAACCGAGGTGGGTCGGTCTCTGACCCAGACAGCACACCGGTAGCCACAGACCACATCAACTCATTCCTGGACCTCGACGGTGTGTAAATTTTAAAGAAAAAAGGGCGGGGGGGGGGTGCTATTTAAAAGTCTGGGTATTTCCTGCAAAAACTGGCTATCTGAATTCTTTAAATACACACAATCCAACAACTATGGGTTGGAGCTTCGGGGACACTGGCCAACACAAGCTGTCTACGTCCCCAAGACTCAGGACAGTTTCACTAACTTAAATAACCTATCTCTGAGGGCTCCTATTCGCACTCTTTCTCAGCGACTGCTAACCCATTAAATGAATAATTACCATCACACTTGAGCACTCAATAAATGAGAAATTAAAGCCCATGTAAAGCACTATGTTAATGAGTTATTAAGTTACAATATACACAGAACAGGCCCCCAAAGGAGTCCTTCATAGGCGATTAAAATGGCGATCAAAAAGTCTTAGAGGTACACTTAAACAACTTTACAATTTAACTTTCCAGGGAACTAAACTGTCAAACTGGCTGTGCGGGTGCTTCCCTCAACTCTGGAACGCCAACGTCATTTACATGCACCTAGGACTCGACAGTATGGGAAAGTGTTAGTCCAGTTCCAATCTGGCTTCCACCCGCACCCCCAGACCCTAGAGGAAACCAAACAATTCCGATGCTCGCCGTCGGGGCTGACTTCTCGCGTTTAAAAAGTAAAGAGCGGAAAGGAGCCGCGCTCAGGCCGGGGCAGGGCGAGGCGGCACGCGCGGGGCACGCGGCGGCCCCAGCAGTGGACGCGCCTCGCACGAGCGAC
>NW_004955426.1:3923831-3954006 GCF_000276665.1 Chinchilla lanigera | reverse complement strand
GCTTCCCGCGCCGGCGTCTCGGCGCAGCTCGCGCCCGGCCACGCTCCGGGCTGGGGCATGGTGCCCCGACTCATGCGGGCGTCTGCCCGCAGCAGAGGCTCCGCCGGCCGGCGGCTTCCGCGGTCCACAGGACACTTCCGCGCGCGTCAGCACGGCCCGCCCCTTGGCCTTTGACCCGCAGCGAGGGGCGTAGCTCGCGGCCCCTGAGCCGACGCCTGCGCAGACTAAGCCACCGAAGCCAGTGGCAGTCCGGGCGCGTCGCGCAACCACTGCGCCTGCTCCGTTCCCCGGCGCAGCACTCGCCCCACCCTCTGGTGTCCAAGCAAGCGGGGGTTGAGAGCTGGGGAGGACCGCGGGAGCTCGCGGACGCCGGCCTTGGGAGTGCAGAGCGCCGACGTTTTCTGGCATCTTAAGCATCCCTCTCGCCTCCCGAGTGATGCTGCGGGTCGCCGCGGTGCTCCACCAGTGACCGTGCAGTCCAGGTCCCCCCGCCGTGGGCTGGGCCGCAGCTGTGAGGTCGGGCTGGGCCCTCGGGGCGAAAAGGACCGACTGGTTCCGCTGACTGGTTCCGCTGGACACGTTGAGCAAGCGCCGGCAGCAGCGTGGGTTCTTGGATCGCATTCCTTCATGTGGAAATTTTCGTTTAAGTGTGATCAGAGCAAAGGGCAGATAGCAAGACCTCGAAGATCCGAAGGTGAAATGTTTCATCCCACGGCAAGGGCTGGAGAGCAGCCTCTACGGATGACCACAGCACAAGGGCTTACTGTCGCCGAGACCGGACCAGGGCGCGGAGGAACAGGAGGCTGCTGGAGATCCCATCGTGCAAAGCCTTGTTAGGTTAACTCAGAAGCTTGAGCTTGATCTGAGCGATCTTGAGGAGTGTTCCCCTTACACACACACACACACACACACCGTACTGGGGATCGAACCCAGGGGTGCTCTACCAATGAGCTACATGAGCTTTATCCCCTGGCTTTTCTTTTTCTTCTCAGTTTTGAGACAGTTTTTGCTAAGTTGCCCAGGTGGGACTCGAGCTTGGAGTCTTCCAACCTCTGCCCCCGCCCCCGTGATTACAGGATTACATGCACCATCACCCCCGGAGGAGATCATTTGGAAAGACCGCTTTATCCATCCGCAATTAAAGATTGGAGAAAGGCAATACTGGGAGACCAGTTTAGGGAGATGTGGACGCCACAGGTTGAAACTGTGGGGAGAATATTTACATTTTGAGGCTCAGGACTCTGGGGTTCTGTCTTTCCTTTAATTTTACTTGAAAAGTGATATAAATACACATGCCAAAATACTCAGAGCATTCAGAAGAATGTGCTAAGTCTATTTCTTATGACTGTAGCATTGCATTGGATTGAACAGTGCCCCCCATTCGTGTCCATCAGGAGCCTCACAGCGTGACCTTATGTGGAAGTAGAGCCTTTGCAGATGTAATTACTTAAGATGAGATCATAATGAGTTTTAAAGGGCCCCAAGTCTAAAAACTGGTGTCCTGTATGACAACGGGTGAAACGATAAGGCCACTCAGAGAAGGAGAGGTTGCACTGATGCAGCTCTAAGTAAGGAAAAACCAAAAAAAAGGAAAAACCAAAAAAAAAAGGAAAAACCAAAAAAAAGTTCTTTGGATTATCCCAAAGAACTTTCAGAATGATCTCATGTTAGTCTCCTCCAGAACTCAGCTTAAAATCCTGTCACAACCCCACGAAAGTAAAATAGGACTTAAGGTGAGAGGATGATAAAATTCTATCTGGCCAAGTTTGTTTAGGTGGCCAACCAAACAGAGTCTGGATTCAGCCTTTTATTTCAGGATTAGAAAAGGCTTTAACAGTATATGTGAGTGTGTCTTTTCATATTATCTACATCACAGTGGGAAAATAACCATGGGATGGGATTGGGGACCCACTGAGCCCGCTGTGAGAAGGATCTGAGTGAAAATTCCTTGCTCAGTTGACCTGCATTCACCTGGATAATAGCACATCCCTTTTCCACTTACTTACCTGGCACGTACTGGACACAGATGACTCCAGGAGAATGCCACTGGAGTGCCCACGCTAAATAAAGTAGAAACCAGAACTGGCTAGGTGTACTGTGGAGGAAAGTGTCCAAAGGTCTAGGGAAGTTGGGATGTTAGTGTAGACTTACGTAGGGCCGACCTGTGCAACCTGAGAAGAGCCCAGAGGCCAGAGCTTTCACCATGTCTGCAAGGGAAACCCCAACATTCCTGAAGTGATACATATCTTACAGTGACATCACACTGGGCTTCGTAAATGCAGTGAGGGTAATAGGATTCCAGAAATTGGAAGAAACCAAAGACACTTAATTGACAAAACCCAAGCGGCATGGTTACTGCAATGGCAGCAGAGCCAAAGCAGTATTGTTGTACAGAGACCTCTGGTCTTGGCTGATACAGTATCATGTTCCCAGATTCTTACTTGTGATGTCACATTCTTGGAGGAATTGTAAAAGTTGGTGCCACTGTCAAAGACTTGCAAGTTGCAGAGTTGATAATAGCACATCCCCTTCAATTTACTTACCTGGCATGTACTAGACACAGATGGCTCCAGGCAAATGACACTGGAGTCTCAGATTTAGTCATATGGTGACTCCAGTTTCACTGCTGTTTTTGAAAAGATGTTTCGTTGTTTGAAAAGTCAATACAGCTGATACAAGGCACTCAGCTATCTCTCTCTATTGAAGGCATTTACATTCATTAGCAAGACTTGCAACATACCTTCTCCCTGCCCTACCACAGATAAATCAGCTCAACTCTGTGTCATAATGAGTCCATAGTAGCCTCAGTTGCTTTCCCCTTCTGAAGAAGCTCCTGTTGAAGATACACTGATTAGTCCTGGTGGGCAGGGAATAGCAAGCACTGTGGACTCACTGGTAATATATTTGCATGGCAGAGTGTAGGCAATAAATCCCCCAAACCTCCAGGAGCCTTCTCTCTCAGTGAAATTTCTAGGTCCCACATGGGACATACCACCATATCACTTCTAAGGTGAAGACAAAATTAGTTCATCTGGGCCCTCCTACAACAATAACAAAAAAAAGAGGCTCAGCGCCTATGACAGGTCTAGACTGGTATGGAAGTCACTGGGTCATGTGATCCCGCATATGCACTGGTTATGGAAATGATGGTGACAGATTCAGACGCTGTGTAGTCTTTGGCAGGCATCAGTAGAAGAATCGCAATACAAACCCTTCAGACTGGAGGAAAGCCCTGTTGTCCTCTGTGGAAAACTCTGCTTTTGGTTTGCAATTGGACCTTGGTGGAGACTGAATCCTTCACCGTGGGAACCAGGTTACTGTGTGGCCTGATCACGTGATAAAGCATGCTGCTAGTATGGTTTTCCTTCCCACAGCCCATAACCCCAGAATAATTATGAGAAAACAAACTGTCAGATGATTCCTTAGAGGAGCATCCTACAGAACACCTGACCAAACCCTTCAAAATCAAGTTTGAGAAATTGCCACAGCCAAGAGGTAAAGGAAACACGACAACTATGTTGGTATCCTGAGAAGTACACTGGGTCAGAAAAAGACATTAGGTTAAGCAAAGAAAATCTCAATAAACCGTGGACTTTACTTATAATATGTGTGAATCTATTTCATTCATTGTAATGTGTGCCACAGTAATGTAAGATATGAGTAACAGAGGAGAAGGAATCCAAGACAGATGGGAACTCTACTATCTTCTCATTTTTTAAAGTCACAGCTTCTGGAAAAAATAAAATTAGGAAAATCAAACTCAGATCACTATGTCATAGTTAACTCATGACTTTCCAAAATAACAAACCATATCCAGGGGCTGGGGATTTAGCTCAGCAGCACAGCACCTGCCTGGCAAGCACAAGGTCATGAGTTCAATTCCCATTACCGGAAAAAAACAAAAACCAAAATAGTTCAAACCATATCTAGTCCTTTTTTTTTTTTTTTTTTTTGAGACAAGGACTCACTATGCAATTCAGGCTGGCCTTGAACTTCACTATGTAGCCCAGGCTGGCCTCAAACTCATGGCAAATCTCTTGCCTCGGCCTCTCATGTACTGGGATTACAGGCGTGTACCACTACGCTCGGCTCCATGTTCTTATTTTGTACTTCAGTTAAATGTTAATTATTTCATCTTTGTTTCATCTTTTAAAATTTCTATGTATGTTTTCCACTATATATAATACCTAAATGTTTGCTTTTTATATATGCATTTTTAACATGCTTACTAGGGATATGCTAAATTTTACTAAGATTATAGAACTAAATTATTAGCTGTTCAGGTGGATTATAATTAAAACTAAATTAAAATAATTAAAAACTTTTTAAAGTTTTTAAACAGGAAATAATTAAAAACTAAATTATGACTCAGGAAGCTGAGGCAGGAGAATCACAAGTTCAAGGCCAGCCCAGACAATTTAGCAAGAGCTATCTCAACACTAAAAAAAAAAAAAAAAAAAGAAAATTTAGGGGGCACTAGAGCTGTAGCTCAGTGGTAGAGCACTCCTGGATTTAATCCATACTAACGCAAAAACAAACAAAAACCCACACACTAAATTATAATAACTAACCCATTCATATGTTAAGATAAGTAAATATTAAAAAGTTGTGAGCTTAAGTAGAAGCATAGATAATAGTACTACTAGAGACAATTCCAGTTAGTTTCTAATTTTCTCATATCAACCATTAGGAACCTAGAAGTAATATGATAGCATTGTAATTGGTAAATACTTGGTTTAGAATCATGAATTAATATGTATATCTACTTCAGGGACCTGCTTGAGTAGTGAAGGTATGAAAGACTCCACTTCCTTTTCACTGGACATTCCAGCCCTTAGTAGTGACAACTATTTGTTGTTCTCATTTATTCCTTTTAAAGAACTTAGTAGAAGTTGGACACGTAGCCCCTTTTGCTAATATCATAAACTCATTTTATCACAAGGTCAATGCTTTATATTTTTGCTGTTTGGAATTTCCCAATCTACAGCAATAAAAAAAAATAGATTTCAAGTGTATCCTGTACATCAATTTCTAAAGTATTCACAGGAAAGGTACTTTTTAGTTGACTCTAGTTTCATAGGTTCACTTACTGTGCTCAACCTTGAAAGGAAATATTGTTAGTTTCACTTAGAAATTAGCTACTCCTGAATACCCAAACATTAATTTGAAAGACCCTTTTTCCCAGGATGTCTCTTGATTATGGAATATTCATTTTTTTAAAATGGAGAAAAAACTTATTATGGTTTGCAGTTCTGAGGCTAAAAGTTATTACACAAAGAAAAAGGAGAGGAAACGAGTCCAATTTTTAAAAATACCTTGCAGGAATTACCTGGAAACCCCCAGAACTTTACCTAAAAGTTTGTATTGGGAGAAGTATGGGTCATAATGAAGTTTATTTTATCATGAAAATGAAACTATTTTATACTTAAAGAGATAAAAGAGAATGATGCAATCCTAATTCATAAACTTGGAGTTCTGGAAAATATTAACCCAGTCATTTGTCTCCAGCTAAACAGAATTTCATCATACAGAAGTGATCCAGGCAGATGACAAATTTGTGTAACGATCTTAAATACAGTTTCATACTTTAGCATCTGCTATGAATTGAACTGTGTGCCCCTAAACATACAGACTGAAGCTCCAATGCCCAGTGTGATTGTATCCGAGGTAGGCTATAGGAAGAGATGAATGTTACACAAGGTTATGGGGTGACGCCCTGCTGTGGTACGACTAGGGCTGGCGCTCACTCGTAGGAGAGAAAGACGAGACCCAGCTCTCGCCCCCTCTGCCGTGTGAGGACACAGCAAGAAGGCAGTCGTTGACAGCTAAGGAGAAAGCTCTCACCGGAAACTCATCTGGCTGCCGCTCTGACTTTACTCTCCAGCCCCCAGAACTGTGAGGACAAAACGGCCCAGAAGAGGTCCTGTGTCACTTACCGCGCCTTCCCCTCTGCCAGTTGTCTGATGTGAGGTCAGTGATTCTCATTTTACAGTCAGAGAGAAAAGCATCAACGCTACTGCACCAAAAAGTCTACTTGTCATAAAGTCGATGTCCATCCTACCTTAAAAAATCCTATCAGGATACACCTGACAACAAGGACCTGGGTCTTCTGCTGATTTGTCTCATGCACTGTACTCTTTTCTTGGTCCCGAATTTTAGGACAGTTGACTAGGTCTTCTTCAAAAGATGTGTAATTTCATCGTCCTTCCCAAAGACTCGGGCACATGAGGAATCCACGTGAAGTAGTGGACCCCGGCTCCTGGCGGAGACAGGCCTGGGGGAAAGTCCCTTTCCCAGGTGTGGGAGGCCATGGGGGGCCTGTTCTCTTCTCTAGCTGCCTCCTTCATGTTCACCATGCCCCTCCTTCCGAAAATGAGGACTTACCTCCCAGCCACCCCTGCTCCTGCCGTGGTATATGCCTGGCAATCTGCTGTGCTATTGGCACAGTTGCCGCTGGCCACACGTGCCCCACGAGCGGCTGAAATGCAGCTGGTCAGGATTATGATTCGGCATTTGTATAAAACACACACAGAACTTCAAGGACACGGTATATGCATCTATTTCTGTATATTGATGTTTATAGATATATAGATTTTGGATATATTGCTTTATGGGAAATGTTAATTACACGCGTTCCTTTTAACTTTTTTAATATGACTACTAGAAAATCTTAAATTATGTTACATCACTTCTATCAGATGTTGCAGTTCTACAGCTTCCAAACAAAGGAACAGCTAAAATATACCTTCAGAGTAGCCTCCAGTATAAGGCACCAAACACTTGAATCCAAACTTTATGTTTTTCCTTATCTTCCCATAGCCAAGGGGTTTTTGGCCAATTTTTTTTTAATTAATTGGTATATTGGTACATTTTAGGTATACATAATGATCACATTCATCCTAGGGAAGTTGTACCTGTACACGATGTAACTTGATTTTTTCCCATTCCCTTACCTTCCCTTCAACCCCTCTCCCCCTCCTTATTTACAAAAGCTTTGTTTCCATTGTTCCCTTCTTTTCTCATTGTTTTCTTTTCCCTGCCTTCCTTTCCCCTCCCCCGTTCCTAGCTCCCCTTCCCATTTGAACATTTGCATCCTAGCTCACAGTATCTGCTATACATTTTGGTCCTTATTTCCACTTCCGGTTTCGCACGCCAGAGAGACAATGAGATATTTACACATGCGTGCCTCAGGCATGTGATAGGGTGGGCAGCAAGGCTGCAGTGTGGCAGAGAAGACTGTGTGACCTTAGGTAGCTGTGTAAGCCCTTCTCCAGGGCTTGGGTTTTCAGCCTTTAATTTCACTCAGAGATGCCTTGCTCCTGAAGGCATCTCCATAGAACATAGCAAAAATGATCAGGTAAGAAATCCTGATGGCACAGGGTATCATTCAGGTGGCAGGCTCATGGTGAGCCCCCGCGCCCCCGCGCCTAGCAATTAGAATGGGGATTCAAAGTGAAATAATTTAGTCTTTCAGCACTTCCCCAAAACGGAGAAGCTGACTGACAGATACCTGGATAATCGATGCTTTGCAAGTTTTCTAATGTTTGTTTTCAACAAATTTGGAGAATATATACTTGCTAAAATCATGTTTAATGAGCAATTGCTGACGTTTTGGGCATGCAAGTCAGAAGTTCAAAGAACTGATTTTGTTATAACAACCCTTCATTTCCATCGTTTATATAAACAGTGTTTCTCAGTGCTCACATCCATCAAACTCCAAAGCAGGGATAGAATTAAACCTTTTCTTTTCTTTTTGGGCTTTTTGAGACTGTGTCTCACTATGTAGTCCAGGCTGGCCTTGAGCTCTCATCGCTTCTCCTCCCTCTGCTCTATTGATGCCTAATGGACAAACATTTTTGTATATAGTTTTCAAAACTTAAGTTTCCAATAGAAAATTTGACATGTCAACTTTTAAATGCGGGAGCAGTTTCACACTTTTCAAAACTCATAAGGGAGAAAATGAAGGAAATACCTATTCTGACAAATGCCTTAATTGGTAACGAGCCAGAAGCCCTTTGTTTTACAGATGGGACAGCTGAGGGCCAGAAGTTCTGTGCTTGAACCAGAACCCAGCTACATCCGCTCACTGGCTCTGCAACTCTACCATCTCCCCTGCCAGAGAAGGCCACACTTATGCCGGGCGGAAGTCATGCTGGTCTGGGAGGAGGAATGTGAGATCCCTTCCCTAACCTGCACGTGGGGCTGGCGCTGCTGTGTAGGATCTAGATCAGAGTGCCCAATTGCCAGGCTCTGATGAGGCTTCCCCTGGCTTGCAGATGCCCACCTTTTCACTGCACCCACAATGGCCTTTCCTCAGTGCAAGAGAGCAGAGGGAGAACTCCAGTCCTTCTTCCTTTTATCAGGACAGTCATCACAGTGGATCGAGGCCTCACCCTTATGATCACCTTTGCCCTTAACTACTTTCTGTTAGAGACTTTATCTCCAATACAGCCTCATTGGTAGGGGGAAGAGGGAAGCTTCAACACAGAGGCAAGGCACAAATACTCAGCCTGTAGCATTCAATAATCTTTACACACCTTGTTCCTAACCCAAAAGATGGTGCATAGTGTTCCATAATCAACTGTTGCTCAGTCGCTTAGTATTAACACCTCACATCATTATAATTGTCAAGTGGTGTAACAGAAAATTAGCTATGTGACCTTGGGCAAGTTATTTAATCTTTCTGAGTCTGTTTCTTTCTGCGTAAAGTGTGGATAATTCATCAGCATGTTAAAGGACTTTGAAAGGTTTTGTGTCAAGGGTCCGCAGTAGTGCTTGTGAAATTATAGCTTAATCTAAGGCTTGCCTGGTATTTTCTAGTTTATGAAATGTCTTTAACACACTACCCCAGTGAGTTCAGATGGGAACTTGGCAGACACTTCTGGCACCAGGCTTAGTGATCCACTATGGAAAGTAACCAAGACCTTACAGAATTTCTTAATTCTAAGGCAACACTGGACTTCACTTCATTGCACTTTCTTTTAATAAATCATCTTCCAGAATCGCTACAGCCAAAGCTTGGTGGGTAAGTCCAATTAATAACACTAGGTGGCACCATAAGAACCTGTCTGGGACCAGTTCCTGGCAGCCCAGCAGCTTTTCCTTTTTTTTTTTTTTTTAGCAGAAGGAGTTTTCTTTCTAAGGGGCTGGTTTCCTCCTCAATCCATTATGTAGAGGAACGAGGCTCTCTCGGCAAACTGCGGTCAGCATCGATCAGGTCAGGAGACTGGAGCTGAATGCCAGAGCTGGGACTCACCAGCTGGTTTTCTCAGCGAAGCTCTATTTTCTGGCCTGTTCCTTCGCATCTGATTGGTGGGAGGATGAAATGAAGCCATATATGAGGACTGCAAGTGTAAATTAAAAACTAGAATTCTCCCTTCCTTATCCAGAGAATTCCACAGGAGGGAGAATTCACTCACCTCCCTCTTGTTTCCTGTTAGGCAAGCTTCGCGGCAGAGAAAGTGCACGGACCCACATTTCCCGGTGGTATCAGGTGCCCTTTGGTGGGTGTTCAGCGGGGCAGACTCCACTCTGCTCGTGCAGTGTCTTATCCCAGCCCCAAATGTGCTGAGTACGATGAGATGCAAACCATCAAGCCCGGGACGGGGACTCAGACTTCAGCCAGCCCGTGACGCTCGCCGGGGTGGTGGAGGGGGCACAGCGTGGGAGGAGGGTGGCACCCCTAGAAGGAAGGGAGGCAGTTAAAGAGTGTGGCTGCAATAACTGATGTCTTCAGAAGTCTCAAAATGACTTCTGCTCTACGTTCAGAGGTGGCTTGTCTAAAGGCGCAACATTTCCTAGAAAGAGTATAGTCTGTGAATGTCATTGGGCATATCTTTCCTAACAGTCCTATATACAATAATCATATTTTAAATGAAATGCAGTGGACAGATTTAATAACTGAGTAACAGTGCATCCTATCTGAACCATGGTAGATGAGTCTTAACCTGTAATAATTAGCGTACATCAAATATTATGTTTGATGTTCACTGTTGTTCATCTCCCGGTGCTATTAAATACACCATCACTCAGAACTGCTTCAAAACCAACATTGTGAATGACATATGATAATGAAACCTATCAAAGTCACTCTGAAAAGAGTGAGGACTCAAGATACCTTCACAATGGCAGTCACACTGAGAGAAATCCTGTCTCTTTTAGGTAATTTTTCACTAAAAGTGCACTGGAAAATGCCTTGAGACAGGAGCTGACATAGCCGTGCTTACTATAAGGCCAATGTGCCCTTGTTATTTTTGTTTTGTCCATATTATTTTGAAAAACAAAAATGCATGTGCTGCCTTAGTTGATACTTGATAGTAAAGAACAACATGGCTGCTTGCCAGTGGTTTGAATACTAAACTTCGGGGAATTTTTAATATGTCTCTTATGAATTCAAGTTGCTTATTCTTGTATCATTGTTAATTTCAAGGTTGATAACATGACTCGTTATGTGTGTGTGAGTGCATTATGCATGTGTGTGTGCATTCAGGGAGTAGAGCAATTATTTCAACTGCCTTGTGGGAAAGCAGAAATGCCCAGTCAAATAATATGAAAATGTACATGTAAGTTGTCACCTATGGAGTAAGCTGAGGTCAGCCAGAGAGCAGACAGGGATGGGTGGGCAAGTGTGTACTGGGCATGGCTCAGAACAGCATTCTCTGGTTTTTCTCTGGTACCAGGAACCGAACTCACGACCTTGCGCTTGCCAGGCAGGAGCTTTGCCGCTGAGCTAAATCCCCAGCCCCTCAGAACAGCATTCTCAATGCTTTGACAGCAGGACCTATAAATCCTGTGAGGACAGACTGATCATGAAGAGGATAGTTCTAATGACCAAGGTCACAGCACATGGTCTATTACAGCACCCTCTAACACCCACCGGCAGTGCATCACGACTCCTTCAGTACAAATTCCTTCTTTCACCAAGACCTTAGTATTCATGACTTCCAAATGTCAGCCGGTCAGCCCCATCCTCTCTGCCAAGATCCAGACCATATATTCAAGTACACTTCAAAGCCATCACACCTCAAAGAGAATCCATCACCTGTCTTGCACATCTGCGTTTTCTTCTCTGTCTTCTCTTTCTTTATGACACTGCAATCCATATACTTTTTCCAGTTAGCCATTTCTTTTCTCTTTCTTTTTCTTTCTTTTTTTTTTTTTGTGTGTGGGGGACCTGGAATCAAACTCATGATCTTGCACTTGCCAGGCAAGCACTGTGCCGCTGAGCTATATCCCCGACAGAGTTAGCCATTTCATTCATTCTTTATTGCTGTTGTGATACTGGAGATTGAACCCAGGGAACACTGAACTACATCCCCATCCCTTTTGATTTTATTTTGAGACAGGGTCTTGCTAAATTACTTGGGCTTGCCTCGAGCTTGTGAACTTCCTGCCTCAGTCCCCTGGCTAGCTGAGATTAAAAGTGTGTACCACCACATCTGGTAATTTCATTCACTCTTGCAAAAAACACAGTGAAGTCTCTTTCCTCATGGGTCTTATATTGTATTGAACAATAAATAATGGATGTTAGTGGCAAGTCTATGGAAAACCATAAAGCTAAGGGGTAGTGATAGACATTCAGTCCTGCACAGGTAATCAGAGGAGGCATCAGACATTTCAGAGTTAAATTTTTCCTTTGTCTCTTATGCCCAATGGGCCACCACACCGTCTTGCTAGTCTCCCTGCCTTGGTACCTCTCCTATGTCTAACTCCATGTCCCATAATCCACTTCGAGTTATTTCTTCAGAATTCAAATAACTGTTCTCCATTGACTATTACTGACATGACTGGGCTCTTCAGAGTTTGATCCACTCTGCCTTTTAATCTATCACTTCTGCTATTCTCCAGTTGCCTCTGAGAATTTCTCTGTTATTGGTTCAAAGTGTAAATAGGTATAAAATTGTTATATCAGTAATTGTTTTCCAGGGGTCTCCCTATTACAATGTGACTTCTTCTTTGTTAAAGATGTATCATTCACCTTGTGTCCCCACACCTAGCCTGGTTCCTGGCATGCAGTAAGTGACAGGTAAATATTCACTTGGCTCATTTGAAATGAATAAAACTCTTTTTCCTTAGTGTCAGCTCTGGAAGAATTTGAGTGTGTCTTATGACTGTTGTCCTGGCAGATCTCCTGGCAGTGCGGGGCCGTCCCGAGCACCAGGCATGGGACATTCTGTTCCTCAGATATTATCATGATTCCCGGAGAGTCACTGTGTCCTCTCCAAAAGCTCCAGGCACTCTGGGTGAACGTGGTTAGCTCTGTACCTGTTCTGAGACTTTTGGCAAGTGAGAGTCAGTGGAAACTGGCAGAGCGCATGCCTTTGTAAGGCTCTCATCCCTCTGAGATTGTCGCGGCAGGGTCATGACCAACGTGGTCATGTGACAGAGGGAAACCTTTGAACTCTCCTTTTCTAACCCCAGTTTTTGTTGAAGACTGTGAGACCTTTATAACACAACAGGAAACAATGGTTACAAAATAAAGGAAAACACAGCAAAAAAACCCACAAAAAACAAAAAACTATAGTCTGTAACACTACTAAAGGAAAGTTCAAGGCCACTATTAATTATTCCCATAGCACCCTCAATGGAAAAATGAAAGTCATAGTTCATAGACTACTGGGCATACATGCTCTCAACAAAACAAACTGAATGGAAATAATAGCCAGGAAAAAGGAATAAATGGAAGCATAGAACTGTTTTATCTTAACAGTTAAGCTCCTGTTTTTAAATTCTATTCTTTGACAAGAAAACGTATTCCTTTTGTGCAATAAGAGAAACAGTGCAGAGTGGGGAAGGGATGGAGAGAGGGGAGAGGAGAGGAGAGGAGAGGAAAGGAGTTAAATTTCTATGTCTCTTAGAAACCACAGCAACATCAAAAATAGTTTTCTGACTCCCTTTAAAATAAATCCACACGGGAATTATTTGGGTAAAAAGAACTTCAGATGATCAACACAGAGGTAAAAAATATTTAAAGGCTTATAAAGTAGCAATGCAAATATTTGTAAGTGAACTAGTTCATGAGTTCACGGACTATTCTATCAACTTTCATTTCTGCCCCATAAAATAAGTATCACAAAAATAAATATTAATATCATTTACCTTCATGAACAAATTAAACTTTAAATGTTTGGATAATTCAACTATATTAAAATGAATTTTTTGTTTTTAGCAGGAGAAAGAACAGTTCCTTAATTTTAAGCATTAGTGGAAAACTGCATCTATAGAGGAAATTTATTTTCAACTCAGGGCTATAAACATTGCAAGACTTTTTTTTTTTTAACTTGATGTAGTTCTGGATGCATGCTGTATTTGGAAATATTAAAGGAAAAACTCTGATCTGGTTTCACTCAGTTCTTTTTCTTATTCTACTTGGAGAAGGTAATTATTTCCTAATTAAAATAGATTCTCTCTCTATGTTCTGTGTCTCTATCTCTATCTCTCTCTCTCTTTTCCTCTCCTCTCCTCTCCTCTCCTCTCTCTCCATCCCTTCCCCACTCTGCACTGTTTCTCTTATTGCACAAAAGGAATACGTTTTCTTGTCAAAGAATAGAATTTAAAAACAGGAGCTTAACTATTAAGATAAAACAGTTCTATGCTTCCATTTATTCCTTTTTCCTGGCTATTATTTCCATTCAGTTTGTTTTGTTGAGAGCATGTACGCCCAGTAGAACAGAAAAGACACAGCACTTGAGGCATGCCTCCTCTCCCACGGGGCACAGATGCGTCACCCACATACATATGCATGATTTTACCAAGGACTTACTAAGAATGCCTTTTCAGTTGCTATTTTCCAACAATTACATTGTGAAATGAATTCCCTGTTTCATAATGGCCTACTCAGAGCGTAGATACTGGATTTATAATTGTATTCTGTTAACAAACCCCTGGACGGTTGCTGAGGGAAGGATCGGGAAGAAAAAGAGGATTCTTATGTTGAAAATAGCCCTGAATAATACAAAGAGCATGAGCTGGCCAGCCACAGAATGGGAGAAAATATTTGCACATCACATATCTGATAAAGGACTTAGAGCCAGGTTGTACAAAGAACTTCAGTCTCACCAATAAAAACAATTCAACTTTAAAAAAAAAAACAGGCAAAGATTTTGATAGATATTTTTCCAGAGATAATAACAAATAGCCAACACATACATTTTTTTAATGCAGAACATCATTATCTTTTAGAGATATGCAAGTACAAATCAAAACCACAATGAGATACAATGTTACACCCACTATGATGGCTAAAATCCAAAGGAAAGATAACATGTTGGTGAGAAACTGGAGTACTCATCAGTGCTGGTGCAATATAAAATAGTGCGACTGGCTTGGAAAGGCATTTGGCAGTTCCTCAAGCTGTTAAAAAAAGATGTCATATAGCACAGCAACTCTACCCTAAGTACATACCCAAAAGAACTGAAAACCTATGTCCATACTAAAAACTTGTACATGGATGTGACCATTAATCCGGGTATGTCAAGTTCAGTGAGTTAAGAAATGCATAGCGGATTAGAAAAGCTTGCTCCTGGGCGTGTCTGGCTGGGTCAGGAAAACATTACCTGAGTATTATATATGGTTCCTTGCCTCTTCTTCTGTGGTACTATTTCCCTGCTCTGCTCCCTGAGCTGCCATGAACTAATGAAGTAAGCAGTTTGGCTTTGCCACATCCTTTCACCATGATGTTTCTGCCTTGGACCAGCCGACTACAGATTGAATTCCCCCCAACCATTAACTAAATTAAACTCTTCCTCCTTTAAATTGTGAGTTCTAGGTACTGTGTCCAGCAGCAAGAAGCTAGCACAGTGATGTCCATGGGAGCATTATTCAAAATAGCCAGAAAAGTGGCAACCCCAATGTCCATCAAATGATGGGCAGAAGAATAAAATATGGTATATGCATGCAAGAGATTATCAATAAAAAGTAATGGAATAGGTGTACCTATTAATACAAGACAGCCCTTGAAAACAGCCTATGTGAAAAAAGACAGTCACCAAGAGCCACATATTGAATAATTCTAATTACATAAAATCTCGGGAATAGGCAAATCTATGGAGACAGACAGTAGATTCATATTTTCCAAAGGCTCGGGAGATGAAGAATAGACAATGACTGACAATAGCTACAAGAGTATTTTTGTAACAAAAATTTTCTAAAATTAAGTGGCGGTGATAGTTTCAAAATTTTGTGAATACACTGAAAGCTACTGAATTGTTCAACAAGGTGAATTTAATGGTATGCAAAAACCCTATAATAAAGCTGTTATTTTAAAGGTGTTTCAAGTTCTTAAAAGGGAAATATTTGATAAATAGTAATTTTTAGTAATAGTTTTGTTACTGGTAATGGGAGCCGAGAAGAAAATATGTACAAAATTGGTGAATGTCATCCTACAAGCTATATGCATCACTCCGGATTCAGCACCACGGACAGGTCCCTGGAAACTGCCTGTCTTTCAAAATAGCTAATAAAAAGCTAACTAGAGCTTGCAAAAGTCTGCTAAAAGTGACATTTCTATTACACTTCTGCTTAGCACACTATACTTTATAGCATCCATGGATGCCTTTATATGTATATTTTGTGAGCATATGATTATGAGACAAAGATCTGTTAGACTACCCCATTAATTCATGTGTTTAACAAAATGCATTGGTCATATGTCAGACACTCACTCAAAGCTGCCTGCCTTAATGGCTTCATTTCCATATCCAAAACCTGTTAGTAATTACACATGCATGATAAACTGAGACAATACTTATTAAATAACTCATATCACTTATAGTCATGAAAGATTTTTATTACTGAATTCTTCAAGTCAGCCCATTGCATCACCAATTTATTTTACTCTTGAAGCACAGTATATTCCATGACACAGAAACCAAGACAAGTGTCCTGCATATAATAAAGGTTAAGATAAAATGAAGGAAGAACCCTCATAGCAAGAATGCTATTTTTTATTGTTTATTTTTAACTTATTTTTTATTAGAGTATATTAGTTTTACAATAGTGGGTATAGGTATGTAATATACTGATAATGTACACCTCCCCATTACCTTCCTTGGCCTTCTTTCTGTCCTTTCCTATGACAGTTAAACTTGTCAACTTGATTACCTTGGGAGCTGCCAAGGGGATTAGTAAAGCACACTTCCAGATGTATATGAGTGGGTCATAGGGGCATGACCCCAGGGTCTGTATCTGGTCCTTGGCCCTTTCCCTATGGCACTGTTCTTTTTTCTGCTTCGGAGCTGCCATAACATGAGCAGCTGTGCTGCACCATGATCTTCTGCCATGTTTCTGCCTTGGAACCAGCTGACCATGGACTAACCCTTTCAAACTATATGTCAAGATAAACCTCTTCAAGTTGTGGTTATCTGGTATTTTGTACTAGCAACAGGAAAGGTGACTAAGATATCCCCCCCTTATTCCTTCCCTTTTTGCAAAAGTGATGTTCTTGAGCACAGTTCAGATGGTGCACATTCCCAAGACAACCTTGGCTCTGATCCGGAAATGGGTAAACTTCTAAGAACGAGGACAGAGTTGCAAGCTATGTATTTAGTCCTTTACCTTCCTAAATTTATTTCCATGATGAACTTCAGCACAAAACTGCAAATACAGGTCCCTTACACATATTTCTGTGTAATCATTCTGTCATAACAAAATTTACCTGTAACAGAGAGGTTAATTCTAACCCCATGTAAAACTGTTACAAAAGAATTCTGTAAGATTTACCACTTCAAAGCAATAAGTTGTATAGAAAGTCCAAGAATTGTCTGAATAGCAAATTCTGTCAAATTATTGGGGATCCCTGCAGTGAGTCCCCAATTTCCTGCAAGGTGTTACAGTGCATGGTGAAAAGAGCAAAAAACAAATAGCAATCCAAGGGGCATCTGGGTGACCACTCGTTCACAGGGAACAAAAAGCCACGAAGCAGCCAGAACCTCGGAAATTACTGATCACATTTACATTGGGGAAAATGGTGAGGGAATTATCCAGTCACTCAGAGGACAGCGGCGGTCTTATGTTAATAAGAATCTTATGTTGATGAGGATGGTGGAGACAGATGACAGGTTAATGAGAAGTTTATACTTTCCTCCAGGTGGAACCTTTTTTTATTACTACTCGGTTCTCAAGGAACCATGGTGTCTTCAGCTGATGTAATCTTGCTGTGGAGCATCACAGCATCAGAGGACCACTGAGGCCTCAACTGTGACCAGAGGCACATGGAATTATGTTCCCACATGCCATACCCAGCTCACACATCTTATATATATATAAGATCTTTACATTCATATATATACATATTACATTCATATAATATATATATTATTTACATTTGTATATATATATTACATTCATATACATACATATATATATATGATGGGAGTAGGGAAGTAGACAAGATGACCAGCAGTGGTCTAACTAAATGTGCATGGTTCAGTGTCACTGGTTGGTTATTTGTTTTGTAGTACTGGGGACTGAACCCAGGGCCTCATGCATGCTAGACAAGCACTCCACCATTGAGCTACATGCCCAGCCCTCTTGATTTTTTACTTTGAAACACGTTTAACTAAGTTTCCCAGGTTGGCCTCAAACTTGTGAACTCCCTGCCTCAGCCTTCCAAGTAGCTGGGATTACAGGTGCTCACCACCATGTCCCCAGCTAGTTTCATTGCTTTTATTACACTCATTCTTACTCAGATGATGGTGAGCTGCTATTTATGATGCTTGCTCATAGTGAAATGTCAACATAATTAGTACAAGATGCTTATTTCTGCCAAGTTCCATAAAGCCAAATGCTACTTCCTCAAGGAAAAAGAACATAAGAATAATTATTAATATACTAAGGGAACAGGGTGGAATGCAGGTGTTTGACCTCCTCATGACTACTCTGTACTCTGGCTGAGATAAGAACCTGTGTAAGTGGTCAGAGTGCATTTCTGTGAGCGTTTTTACGCAGTAGTAAACAGTACTTTTCTGCCTGAGGAGAGAAAGTGCATCGCTCTGAATGGGAACAGACAGGAGCCCTTGACATTTTGGGAGATGGATCCATTTTAATTCTCCGGCAACTCTTTTAACTCTTACCTTGTCCTTCAGTGATTAATTTACCACTTTCCTTAACTCTAAGCCTAATCAAAAGACAGCTTTTTCTCCTTTTGCTGTGCAGACAATCCCAAATCTGCTTCTCAGTAACCTCCCCAACTTGCCCGCCGGCTAAATCCTTCTGTGAGGCTGAAACATGCCTTCTCATCTGATGTCACTCAGCCAAGCAACATTTGCTGCATTTCGCAGAGGCTCCCCTATTTTATTAATGTATTTTCTTTAGCCAGTTTCAGAGCTCCATCAGAAAACAGTATGTGTAATATGTACAATGGGGGGCTCTCAAACCAAAAGACTGAAAATAAAATTCGCATTTATTGAAAAAATTCATCTGCCGATGGATACCTATAAATAAGCCATTAACCTAAATACAATATCAACTTCCCTCAAGCTTAGGGCAAACTGTAATATATCTATCATAGTGGATATAGGGCTACAAGTTCAATTCCCACAGACTCGTAAAAGCATTTGCAAGCCTTGCCTTCCTCAGTTTCTTCACGACTCAAGAACGCAGTTGTGCCTCAGGCCGCAGGCAGACTCTGGTCTGGATGTGATACTCAGCCCTGTGCACACTGCTGTCTGTACCGCTTCTGTTTTTCAGTATCAAGAACACTGTTGATACCCAAGCTCCATCAGTCATCCATGAGGTTGAACACCCTGATTTCTTTTGGGAAATCGTCTCACTTATGCAATCTTGGTGGAACTGTACTTATAGGTAGCAGCCCTCCTGCTAGGAGAAGCCAACAGGTCCTGACACCTGCCCATGGGCCTTAGTACATCCAGGGAAGAGGCACACAGTGCCCTCTTCCAGAATTCTGCCACTTGAGCCAATTGTGTTTGTTTGGAAGTAGAAGTGGAGTTCGTTCATGCTGCTGGAAGCAAACTGACCAGACTCTTCCTGTGAGGCACGTTCCCGGAGTTCCAGCTGCAGCTGCACGGATTCCAGGACTAGTGTTCTGGTCTTCCCAATAATCTCCTTTCTTTCCAGTCAGTCAAAGTCTGTCCCTGCTGCTGGCAATAAAAGAACTCGAACCAGTTCTAAATTTATGATGCTGACTCCACCTGACTTTGGGTGGAGTCCCCTTGCCACGTTTAATGACTACTTTCAACAATAGCTGGTGCGCTGTGCCAATACCAGCTGAAATGCCAAGTGTTTTCCACGGGTCTGGAATACTCTCTTAAGAGAACTGCTGCACGAAGTGGTTTTTTGGTTTGTTTGTTTTTTTTTTTTACCTCCACAAAATGAAGAGATTTAAAGAGCACTATGAAACAGTATATAAAAGAACTTGGGTCATAATATTCTGCATCTTCAAACATCGTATTTTTAGTTTTAGTTTTAGTTTTAGAATTTTTAGTTTTAGAAACTATATTGAAGTTTTGGAATTTAAAAATAAAGATAGCCACAATCCCTTCCTAAGTCAATTCAAGTATTTCCATTTGTTCAGGCCCACTTCTAATCCTGGTCTATGTTCAGAACTTAATTTTGATTACCAACAAATTTATCATAGATTTTACTCAACACTTTTCACTAACATTTTGTCATGCATATGCAGCTATTCTGTCAGCCGCTTTTAATTATTCCTCCCTCCCCCTCCTACAACCCACAGACAAAGAGTGTGAACAGTTCCATATTTATTCTTCTTTGTACACACAGACACGCAGAACATACAGGCACACACACACATTCATTCCTCACTACCATAGGACGTTGGTCCAGGAAGGGTACCCAAGTCTGTAGGTACTCAAGTCACTTGCATAAAATGGCACAGTATTTGCATACAACCCATGCATATCCTCCTGGTATGCGTTCAAGCATCTTTAGATTACTTATGTAATCAAACAATGTAAATGTCATATAAATAGTAGTTATACTGTGTCATTTAAAGAATAATGACAAAAGAAAAAATCTGTACATGTTCAGTACAGGTGCAATTTTCTTCCCAAATATTTTCAATTTGAGGTTGGTAGAATCCACAAACAGGGAACCCATGGATCTGGAGACAGACTATGCACACACATGCACATACCTCCCCACATATATAAACACATATGTAAATGTGGATTCTTAGTTGCTGCTTCCTAAGCACTAAAAAAAATTGAGCCATAATTTATACACCAATGCCACACGCTGATTTTTTTCACTTCACGGTACATCGTATTATTTAGACAGCTAAGTTAGGTAGAAACATACAGCCAGTCAGGCAGTGTGGGCCCTGGAGGTCTCAGTGCAGAAGACGAGAGTCCACCAGGGCTGTGGCTGGAGGTGGATCTGAAGATTAAAGCCACAATGGCTGGTTTTGCATACTTGCTAGGGGATGAATGGAGGCTTGGGATTATTGGTGTCACCCTTTCGAGATTTCCCATGGTCTCATCGGGGTGGGCCATCCTCTCCCACCTACTAAGACTAGGACTAAAACCACTAAGACTAAGACCACTAAGACTAAGACTGCTAAAACTAAAGACAAGGCCAATACTATAGATTATCAACCAAGGATAATGATGTCACTCATATACCCTTGCTACGATTGGATAATATTACCTAAGCGACTATACTTGCAATCTTATTGGTTGATCCACATTGTAGCCACCTCATGAATTTGCTCTAGAAAACTTCCTTTGAGAGGTCGGCTCATTGGCAACCCATTGGGGACCCCTCCTGTCTCTCAGCAGCTATATTCCCCCATTCTTATTCCCCATCCCTTTTCTTCAATGAATTTTCCCACTCTTAACCTCCATTGTTTCTTAGAATTCATTCTTCGACTTCAGGAAACACAAACTCAGTGTACTTGACATCTAGCATTTCCCCTATATCAATATATTCTCTACTCAAGTGGATCAAATTCATTCTTTTTAACTGTAGCACTTATATTGTTTACACTTAATGACATGATGGGGTTGGGTTAAACCTGCCATCTTTGTTCTCTATCTCATCTCTCCTCTCTTCCAACCCAACTTACTTCCTGCTATTGGTTTGTTACCTACACCTTTACAATTTGGTTACTAGTGGCTGTACCAAGATTTTCTTTTTTAACCAGGAGTCAAACTCAGGACCTTGCACTTGCCAGTGAAGGTGCTATGCCGCTGAGCTATATCCCCAGCTGGTTGTACCAAGATTTATAACATGCGTTCTGGTCAAGTCTACTTTAGAGAGTATTTGAATGCTGTTACAACCTTCTAACACTACACTTCCATTCTCCTTTCATCCTTTGTGCTACTGGTGTGACACATTTTATTTGTGCATAGTAATATAACTCAAATGCATTTGTTATTTTTGCTTTACTGAGTCAATTTTTTAAATAAAAATAAAATACTTTCATATTTACATCTGGACACACAGCTGTAGGCACACAGCTGTAGGCACAACAACTTGGTGTGCTAAGGCAGGAGGATTGTGAGTTCAAGGCCCAGCCTGGGAAACATAATGAAACCTTATCTCTTATTTTTTAAAAAACAATTCCGTATTTACCTATGCATTTACCATTTATTTAGCTCTTCACTTCTTTGTCTAGATCCAAGTTTCCATCTGGTTTTATCTTTCTTCTGCCTAAAAAACTTACTTTAACGTTATACAACAGAGCTGGTGATAACAGTTGCTCTGCTTATGTTGGGCTTGGAATCTTTCATTGCATGGCAAGGTAGAATTTTTAAAGGACATTTTTGTTAGATATAGAATTCCACATTGATAATATCTTCCTTTTTTCATTCTGAAATGTAACAGTGTTATACCATTGTCTTCAGACTTGCACCATTTCTAAAATTGTTTCTCATTCTTGTTCTTCTATGCATCATATCTTTTTTAAATTTTAAGATTCTTTTCTTTATCATATTTTTCAGCAATTCATTATAATGTATTTTGATGTGATGTTTTTGTATGTTTCTTCTGCTTTGGGCTCAAAGATTCTTGCATCTGTAGATTAATAGTTTATCATATGTAGTGTTTTTCACCCATAACTTACTAAATTTTTTTCTCTTTGCACCTCACTCTCACTATTCTGGGACTCAAATTATACATACAATAAACTGCCTGAATTTACTACCAAGTCACTGATCTCTCATTTATACTTTTTTTCTGTCCTCTTTCTGTCTTTCAGTTTTGATAATTTCTACTGCAACAATGACCTTTTCTTTTTCCATATCTAGGATGCAGTTATCTCACCCCATATATTTTTCATTTCAGATCTTGTTGTTCAACTCTAGAAGTTCCACTTCAGTCTCTTTTATATATTTAGTATCTTATATGATTATTTTTATACTATGTTAAAGGTCCTTAAACACACTGAGCATATTTATAATAGTTATTTAATGTCTTTGTATGCTAACTCCATCATCTGTCATCGGTAGCATTTTCCTGCGCATGGGTTGCATTTTCTTGCTTCTTGGCATCTCCAGTAATTTTTTATTGGGTGCTGAGCACCAAGTGTCAGTTTTTTTGGACTATCTGAAGTTTGCTGTTTTCCCTGAAAGAGTGTTGTGGAAAACAGTTGTTACTTGAAGATCAGATGGGTTTGATTCCTTTGTGGCTTCTTTCAAAACTTTTTAAGGCTAAGTCTAAAGTAGTCTCTACTCTGGGATAGTTTAGTTAGTAATATGTGACCTTCCTGGGTCTGTCAAAAAGTCATTTTTACAAACTGGTTTTCTGGAAAGTATAACGTGGATGTTCCTTGTAAAAAAGACTCATAAAATGCTCTCCCCACCATGGTAAAACTGAAGGTCATAGAGTTATTTTAGGAGACTGGGCTGTGAACTGGCTGAAATGTCACAGAATAATCCAAAGCATAACTAAACGCTAAGAAATAGTTAGAGTGCCCCTGTAAAGAAAGAAGTTAACAGGTAAAGCCCATTGCCTATCTCAAATATAGTAACTTTTCATGCACAAGGATTTGACAACCTCCCAGCCTGCCGCACAAATGATGACTATCTTGATCTTTGTTGGGTACAATGATACTAAAGACTGCATTAATCTAGCTATGCACCTCCTTAGGACCTCAGCCCACGAAGAGGAACCCTGAGCCACTGTTACAATTTTTAAGAGGTTGTCTTCCATCATTAGATGCCTTTGCTTACATTCTTGGACTTTAGGAACTCTTTAAGGGACATTATGTGGACAGGTTACTTCGTATTTGAAGATGCCTATGTTGTTTTATCCATTTGAAAATATCTTTCATGATAACTTCATCACTGTCCCTTGTTTAACACAATAAAAGACTTTGAAAACCCCGTTATCTAGAGGCAGTTTAGGAGTAAAGTAAGGACATGGTCTGGAACCATCTGAAATTATTTCACCATACTTAACTTACTTCCTTTCTCTAAGCTTAAGCAACCATGGGTAAAGCACTAACAGTTTATTCCTATAACAGTGATGGCGAACCTTTTAGAGCCTTCAATGATGCAAACAGCCTGCTGTGGCACGCATGCCATGGGTTTGCCACTACCGTCCTGTAAGCTGCTCGCTCCTTCCCACATAGGTGTTCAACTTGGTGACTGAGATTATTAGAATGAAGCCCAAGTCTGACTGCTTTGGTGCTGTCACCTCTGTAGCACTGTTCAACACTGGGTGATGCTGTTTGGCTTAAGTTTAATGCTGCCAGCATAGGTACTGGAGCATCCATATACGGTGCTAAACTTTCTTTTCTGATATGCACTATCAAACCTTCTAAAACTTGTCCACTAGTTTTATTTACTTCAATGTCTAGAAAACTGCAAATGTAATTCTAACCAACAAGGACAGGCATCAGGTTTATCTTTATAAACAGAGCACCCCCCTCTGTTCCCCAGCCCCAGGATACACGTTGACAAATACAACGCCCTCTAAAAATGCATGACAGCATATAACAGAGCTGCTGGGAATTCTGCACATAAAGCTTTAGACCACCAGATTTGACCTCTGTGTTTACACTTAAGAGCGGAGAAATCAATTAGGTCACTGCCAGTAAGAAGTCACCATTCATGGCACGAAAAGAACAAATTAAGGAAGTCATTGTGGAACCCAGAGAGGAAGCTGGAATGGCAGATCCACTGCTTGCAACACGAATTTTCAAGTCCTGGCTGGAATGCTTTGCAAACAAAGCTGACCAGCTGCAACCTAAAGTGTGGCTGAAAATGTGTCTCGATAAGGTTTACAGGAGAACATTAACTCACTTCCTATCAAAACACTGCACTGAATCTCACAGAGGTCTCGTCTATATTTTAAAAACAGCACATGAATGTTTGCAGCTCTTTAGCTGGATCAACAGCAACAAACCTGCTGCGATGATTCGACCTAAATGTTGTCCAAAGGACTCAAGTGTTCAGGGTGGCTGCTTGGGGAAGGCCCCTGGGTCATGGAGGCACTGTACTCACCACTCACCAGTGAACGAACCCTTCGATGTGCTCACAAGCGAATGTAGAGGTAGAGCCTGGGGCCTGTTTGGAGGAGGTGAGTCACTGGAGACATGACCTGTTCTTGTCCCTGTCCCTTCTCCTGTTCTGGCTCTCTTCCCGGCCTGAGTCCTGGCTGAGACTGGCTGAACACCTTCCCTGTACCATGGCCCTTTGCTATGATGCTTCTGCCTTGGAGTTGGCGGACCATGGATTTAAACATTTGAAACATAAGCCAAAATAAAGCATTTCCTCCTTTAAGTTGTATACATCAGGCATTTTGTCCCAGCAGTGAGAAGCCAATACTCCTGCCCATGAAGAGAAATTACCCTCATCAACCGTTACTTTTTTCTTCCCATCTTCTACCCTGACCATTGAAAGTACTGCTTCGCAAAGGCAACTTCACATGACCACAGCCCTGAGGCTTTTGTGTCACCAGGCACCCTTCTTTATTTTCAAGAGAACTGATTTATAGTCTTACTGACACAGATGGAGACTATCCTAGGGAAAGAGGGCAGACAAGCTCCTGGGCCTTTCAGCTACACACACCCATTGGATAATGAAAACCAGATCAATGCTTGACCTTCATTTCATATTTGTTTCCTTTGTTACTTTAACACTTTGAGTCTGATCCCGCTCAGCTCGGCATGTAGGCATGGTGATCATTTAGACAGTGTCTTCTAAAAGCTGGCAATATGAGGTTGCTTAGCGCTAAATGTAATCTATTTCATTCAAGACTGAGGACACCAAGATGAGATTTACAAGGGACATTCAATTACCAGTGAGTGCCCAGAAGTCTCCAGTCATTGCCCCAAACCTATGGTCACCTTGGATTCCAGCAGAGCCTGCATAAAACTGAGACTGGCCCAAACAGAAGCAGTTGTCTCAGGGAAGCCAGCCTAAGCGATAAGGACTCCCAGGGCCGCCTTGCAAAACCGAACTGAGATCATGATCAGTGAGACCCCAGCAAATCCACTAAAAGCTGATCTCATTCTTTTGTAACTGGCCAGGCTGATCTTCTTCATCAGAACTGCGCCCCCTTTGGCTCCTCAAACTGGGCCTCTGTCTCTCACTGATGTGTCCTGAAATTCTTTTTCTACAAATAGAGTCAAGAGCCTATGTGGGGGGCTGGGGATTTAGCTCAGCGGCAAAAGCGCCTGCCTGGCATGCGCAAGGTCGTGAGTTCGGTTCCCGGTACTGGAGAAAAACCAAAAAAAAAAAAAAAAAAAAAAAAAGAGCCTATGTGGGCAAGTTGAGGTTCCTCTCTTACCTTTGGGGGACCTCACCCAGTGGCAGTATGAGTGGGGATGCTAATTGGATGATTACCAACTTTATGTGCTGATCTGAACTGGATTCTTCTGCAATCAGGAACGGTTACTCATATACGTGTCTGGGTGGGGAAAGGCCCGCTGTGTAGTAGATATGGTTGGCGGTGTGGTCCTGCTCATGCCCACTTCTCAGAACTTTGAATCTGTATTGCAAGGTCCCTGTTCCCAAGCCCTGGTCACAGGTGACTAAGTGGTGATGTACACTCGGCTCAAGGGCCACAGGCAGGCTGAGCCACTCAGATCTACTCAGCGATCTGCGCTGTGAACTAGGATGCAGTTCCTTTCAGTGGCAGCAGGAGCCTCAGCTGCCAGGGACGAGGGGCGGGTGATACAGGAAGAGAGAGGCAAAGAGAGCACGGGAGAGAAAGAACGTGTACAGAGCAAGCAGGCTAATCATGAGATGCCCCTGGACTGAGAGACGCAGCACGTAACCTTAGCTCCGGACTCTTTCGGTCTTGGGCAGTGTGTAGAGAGGACTGGCCCTGGAGGCCTGTGCGACTCTCCCCGCCCAATTCACTTTTGTGGTTATCTACCATCACAATCCCAAGCGCTCAGGTGGACCACAAAGCATGCAGGAAGGTGGTTTTTCTTGTATTTCTAGCAAGACTGACTTAGCCCAGGCAATATTTCATTAGTTATGAAACACGAAGCTCATTTGTCACTCACAATACAAATACAGAACTGGGATTCAGGAGTTTGTTCAAAGTATTTAACCTGGGGCTCCTTCAGCCACACCATCTGTAAGGCCTCTGGAGGCCATGCTAGCAGAGCTTGTCTTTCACTATGTGTGAAGACTGCTAGGAAATCAAGGAATAATGGACTTGTCCAGATTAATAGTCTGGGGGAGAAATGACCACTCAGTGCTGCCTATTACTCAGTTCTGTCCTGTTCTACTTGCCTCCAAAAGGGATTTTCCTTTGGGTTGGTGATAAGCTTCTAAGACCCTTGTTTTTCCTGATTTCAGATGTGCACCTGGCCGTGTCCTTCTGTGCCTCTGATTTTGATGACTGGCTGGATGGGCTCGTGCTTCTGCCACAGCTCTGCAGATTCCAGCTGCCCGTAGCCTTGCCTTTGCCTCCTGTGACACCAGCCTGACTGCACTCTAATCTGTGACCTGCCTGGTGGCTTTGCAGAACCCAGGCAGTGGAACCCAGTGCAGGTGTATTCTCAGGATTTAAGGTTCTGCCCATTCTTAGGACCCGTGACACACTAAGTAACATTCCTTCCTGAGCCCCATTTGTAGAAGAACCTGTTTTGGGAGAACCCAAAGGCTCTTGTCCATTTTAACCTCACTAAGGACAGAAGTTTTGCTTCTCGTGGCCACACTGATTTGATGAATGTATCAGAGTATCATTAACTTCAAACAACTTCTCTTGCCAGGACTATCTCTGAAAGCCTGCTCTCTTTAAGTCCTGGATGGATTACAGTTTTTTTCAGGGGGGGAAATAGTCACATAGTTGAGTCTTTGCCTCTTTAAGGACTAAAACTGAACTTGGCTCTCCTTTTCGACTTTCAGTTCTAAGTTCTGCTTTGGCATTTATATGAGCACTGTCACAGCCACAATAACGTAAGACTCGCCTATTTTCCCACAAGGAACCTGCAATCCAGGAAAGAAAATATGAGGGTTTTTCTTAAGCACAAAGAACTGTAAAGCAAATTGACACTCCTGCTGATGTCTTTGGGGGACTGGAGAAACCTGCGCGTATCTTCTCTGAGAAGTATCATCTTATTGTGAATGTGCACCTTTGTAGTGGGACTATCCAAGCCTGACCACAGAGGTTCCCATCACAGGATTAAATGCAAGTTAGGAAAAGATGCCCTGACTGCCACAGGACTGGGTCAGTGGACTGAGCCTTGTTCGTAGAAGAAGACACCCTTTCTTCTGGGGTAGCTGACATCCTCCATCCATGACCATGACTTGGACAGGAGAGCTCAGCACACTGCACAAGCCCTACAGTGGCCTTGGTTGGACCTGTAACAGAAACAAAATAAAAACAGAAACACTACCCTTCCATTCTGGACTAACTCTAAGTCAGTCAGATAAAAGCATCACAATCTGTTGATTCCTGCCTGACCTTCTTATTTCATTACTACGAAAGTATGATTTACAAACCAGTGTCATCTCATGAAATCGTTGTTACCAGGCCCCCAAATTAAGTACAGAAGCTGAAAATGTTTAGAAAGCTTTACAGCAACCTGATCTCAGTGTGACATTTCTGTATTTACAGCGTGGTGATCTGCAAAGAAGTGGAAGATTCAATAACTCATCTTTCACCATGGACACCTTAAGGAGTATACTGTGACACAATCTGGTAAAGGAAAAGGCGACTTCCTGCTTTAAAAAGTGAATCTTGGGGTATTTCCTTTTCCTGTAGAGTACATGCTTTTCAACTTACTTTCACTTATAAAGACATACGCAGAGAAAGCCAAAACCACAACTACCAATGTTCACAGCCCCACAAGTACAGGGAAACACTCCATACTACCTTGTGAGGTATAAACCAAGTGGAGAAAAAAATTTACTCGTTTACCATTTGCTGATTAAACACAGATCAGATATACTCCAGTTCTGTTTTTCTTTTAACCAACCCAGCATGTTTAACTACAGCGAAAGGTAGCTTCTGATAAGAGAGATGTAAATATTTGTCTTTCCTATTTACCGACAATGACAATACTTTTACAACAAACCATTTTCACTAGACAACCTCTCGTTTCTGCTTTTTTGCTTCAGGGAGTCATAAACGTGCCTAGTTGGAGCCAAGACAGGCTAAGGCTTTTGGAACACACATGCAGTTTTCCAGCCTTCACCCTGCTGAACGTCAGCTTGTTGCACCTGCTTCTCCTTGCTTGGCCAGGGTCCTTCGCAAGCAGCTGTCAGTGAGCAGGAAACGTGGCACCCAAATGGCCCTGTATGTGCCCAGCAGTGGACACAGCTGGACTGGACACCTTCCTCAGGTATTCCAGATTGCTTCCCAGGGGACAGCAGTGATGCAAAGTAGGGCCCATGGCGTCTCGGCTTTTGTGTTTGTCCTTGTAAGTGCTGATGTCTGGCAAGGCACTATGTAGTAGTCATGCACGTCCATAAAGCATTCCACGTGCCTGGTGTCCACCTCATCCCTGAGGCAAGCAAAACAAAATTCTACGGCACTATGGTGATTCTTAGTTATAGCTACCATCTCTATTTACTTATTTCTTAGGTTTTTTTATTTTTTGAGACAGAGTCTCACGATGCAGGCTGGCCTTGAGCTCACTTCATAGCCCAGGCTAGTCTCAAAATGGCAACGATCCTCCTGCCTCAGCCTCCCAAGTGCCAGGATTACAGGCATGTGCCACTGCACCCAGCTACCATCTCTATTTAGATGTTCTCTTTGATGCCGTGTATGTCAGGAACAAGAAAATGTTCTTTGTGTTCAAATGAGCTACTTCATGGGAAAGACATTTCTAAACTTCAGCAAGGCTTCTTGGAATATTTTTTAAATAACTACTTGTACAGACATGGGTTCTGCCCATTGAGCCTAAGATTGAGACTAAGACAAAAAGAGCTAGAGTGGGGACTTTTTAATTTAAGGAAATTCTCTTGAATAAACTTCCCAACAATCATTGCAAATGAGTGACACTGGCGGCAGCAAAAGGACTTAAACATCGAAGATGTAGTACTACTGACTAGAAGGACTAATAGATTCGCTGGACACAGAAATTTGATTTTTAAAAACAGAGAGGTATTTTCTTAAAACTCCCACATAAGGCAATGGCCTCACGATTCCACACACAGGCCGTCCAGCTGGCACTCACCCAGATGGGCTCCTGAGCTGCACCATCTCCACGCAGAGCCCAGGGCCCCCAACACGCTTCACGAGCCCCCAAGGGGAGAGGCGTGGCGTCTACTTCCGGCTGGCCCAGGGCACTCTGGCCCAAGGTGGCTGAGCGTGTGAGATGCGAGCGAGGTTTTCCCACTCACTGAGAAATCATGTTGACATTAAACGTAAACATAAGCCAAATGAGCCTCCGTGGCTTAGAGGAGTACGGCAGGGTTAAAACAAAGGCAAATTAATCAAGTACTCTGAACAAATAACATAGGAGTGGTTGTGCAATTTGGACTCAGTTTTATGTCTAGCTGTAAAACAGACTTTGTGATAGAAGTAGAACTTGAAAGAAAGTGGATAGCAATATTGTCAATTAAAATAAATTAATTAAAATAAAATTAGAAATAGAGGCTAGCTGAGTAATAGAGCACTTGCCTAGCATGAGAGAGGCCTTGGGGTCAATTCCCAGCTCCACCAAAAGAAAAACAATTTATTTAAAGTGAATGGCTAGGGGCTGGGGATTTAGCTCAGTGGCAAAAGCGCCTGCCTGGCAAGCGCAAGGTCGTGAGTTCGGTTCCCGGTACCGGAGAAAAACCAAAAA
>NW_004955426.1:3897324-3923731 GCF_000276665.1 Chinchilla lanigera | reverse complement strand
CTCAAGCCTGGCCCAGGCAATTTAGGGACTTAATGAGACCCTTTCTCAGAGTAAAGAATTTAAAAAAAGGGCTGGGGGTTGGGGATTTAGCTCAGTGGTTGGGGATTTAGCTCAGTGGCAAAAGCGCCTGCCTGGCAAGCGCAAGGTCGTGAGTTCGGTTCCCGGTACCGGAGAAAAACCAAAAAAAAATAAAAAAATAAAAATAAAGTGAATGGCTAGAAAGTATACCTAAATAAAATTAGTATTTATAAGGTAATTAATATTCAACAATGGACAGCTAGTTTTAGATCCATGAAAATAGTTTTGTCTTAATTTTATATAGTAACTAGTTGAGTTAAATAGTGTAAAATATATTCTTATAAATAGAATCACACAGCTTTGGAAACTTGCTATTTAAGGTAAAACTGCTGCTAATTCTGGAATTAATCTTCCCTTTATTCAGTTGTGTATAGATTTTCATATTGGGTTAGTTATCACTTAAAGAACGCTTCCTTTGATGTGAAATTTCCACTATTTTCTTTTTTTTTTCCCCCAAAGTATTCTTTATTCAGAAACTTCACAAATGCCTCTCTTTTTTGTCAAATGGTTCTGTACCATATTAATGCTTATTTAGGAACCGGAAAGCTAGCTCATACAAGCATTCTGCACCAGATTACTCCCTCAAGGAGGTGTTCAAGAAGTGTTTTATGTTGTGAAGTCTGAGGCTACGGGAAGTGGAGCTCTGGCAATCTGGGCCATCAGCATCCACACCACTGGTTGGTGCCGCTCCTCCGGCTTACAGTGCAGTTACTAGGTACCATGTTTCATTCTGCAAAATTTTGTGTACATCCTCTCCGATTCTATATCTGACCAGATTCTTGGATTTGCTTCTTAGCGCTGCTCTGTTGATGCACAGGGCTTTAGTTTACAGGCCTGATAATCCCAGCATCTTCCATAGGCTTTCAGTTCCACATCTTTGATTAAATTATTTGTATGTTATAAATTGAATTGCTTTCAAGTGTCCTCAGTCAACTCTGGTTGTGATGTATTTGTCTCTGATGCAGTCTTCAAAGTTATTTGTTTTTCCTGTCCTTTGATTCTCCTTCAGGATATACTTCTATCCACATCAAAATTAAGGTACTCACAGAAGTTTCACACAGAAGTTGGTTAAAGTTTTCCCTGCTCTTTTTGGTATGTCAATATGTTAACTAAGTTCTTTCTCTTTTCTTTTCAGCAAAGATCCAGATTTATCAGTGATGGATATTTTTTTTAGTCCTTTGACTATCAAATCTGAGTATTCAGAAAAGTTAGATTTTTTTTAATTCCCTTTGATCAGCTGGGACAGATTAGAGGTTTGTTTGTTTGTTTTTTTAATCTCACTAGCCCAGGAGAAAACCACCTGTTTGAGAATGATGAAAAGTTTCTACCCCAAATCCACCTGCAAGGAAATCCTGTGAAAATGACTATAAACACCCCTGATCTGGCTGCTCCTCTCCCCTGGAGGCTAAGTGTGACACCTTCCACGCCTTCCCCAGGAAGGCCCAGGCCTGACTCCATGTAGGGTGGAGATGACTTTGGTTCAGGCCCATGAAGACTCTCATGCTCACCAGTTTCTTGGGGACCTTCTAAATGGTAGTGTTCCTAGGTTGGATCCAGAAGCTACTTACAGTCAATAAAGTAAGTATGATGTTCCTAACCCACCTGGTCACCTAAACCACCCTTGCGTTGGGCTCCACTGAGGGTTTTTATAGCCTGGAGGAAATACTTGGTTTAGAAAGATGTGATTCAAAAAAAATATATATATATATGAAAAGTAAAAGAAATCCAGGTACTGATGGGAAGTTAAACTTGCCTCCTGTGGACAAAGTCATCTTGAAGATGAAAAAAGCTCTGGGTTGTGGTGACAGTTGCATAACAATATATATATACTTAATGACATGAACTGTACAATCTGAAATGGTTAAAGCGGTCAACTTTGTTATAAACAATTTGCCGCAGTAAAGAGTCAGTCTTGCACTACTATTCATACCCGCCTCCACCCCAGTGTGAATACATTTGGCCAAAATTGAAGAAACTTATTCTAAAAGCAGAAAAAGACAAGGCATTTTTTTCATTTTTGCTAAAGCTCTCTCATCATTTAAAACATATAAAGGTAGAACGTCATTTTTTTTTTTTTTTCCTCTCCGGTACCGGGAACCGAACTCACGACCTTGCGCTTGCCAGGCAGGCGCTTTTGCCGCTGAGCTAAATCCCCAGCCCCGGTAGAACGTCATTTAAATGTTAGCATCACACAGTAATTCCCCTCAGTTTTCTTGGTGGCACTTAAAAGTGGTGTATATTTATATGCAGCCCCTCCTGGCTAGTTTATTACATTCCTTAGACAACTAAATAAAAACAGAGAAACAACAGAAGAATGTAATACCACTCTCTAAATATGTTCTGTATGGATACTTTTCCGAAACAGCAACTATTCAAGTTTCTTCCTACTTTTTATTTTCACTAAGTTGAAATATGCTTTTTCAAATTTGCACTATTCTTGCCCTATCCTACCTTCTCCCTCTTAAACACACTCAGGATGAGTATACTGGGGTGAGTGATGTCATAGGGTTATAGCTACCAATCCTGTGGACACTGTTCTTTTCAGCGCTGGAAAGATGTAGACATCCTTATCTTGGGTAAAGAGATCCAAGGCGAGTGGTAATATGTGAATGCCAGGTAGGTACACTTGATTGGTGTCAAGTGTGTGGAGCGGCAGTTCTATAAACAGCAATCACAGCAGCCTGCAGCAAGCTTTCCGGACGTCTACTTGTCAATAAAAAAGTCAAGTTCATGTTTTCTTGGTCACAGGAATATAGCAAGGGGATCATTCGTGACAGGGCCAGTTACATCATAGGGTTATGCAAACCACGGGCCGTCCAAACAGGAAGGGGCTGGCTGTGCAGGTCGAGTCAGAATTCTTGTTTTGCATGGTTGTCAAGGGAACACAAAGTCCCTCCATCTGAGCTCATTAATTTTCAACCAAAAATCAAATCACTGGATACCTTGCCCGTGTAGCACATAATTGATCATCTCCATCACAAAAGAAAGTGAATGTTAATGTCATATACCACAACATTTAACATAAGTTTTTTAAAAAAATTTATTGAATACGAACATGTGGAAGAATGTTAGCACCAAACACCCTGTTAAGCAAATCACTTACTTGTTAGAGAGGATGTGTGACTTTGAAGTGGTATGGCATTAGCAAAATTTAAAAAAATTGTTTTGTACTTATTGAAACTCAAAACAGATGAGCAAAGTGCTTCCAAAATAAAGATTAGCAAGGTGAAGTAGAAAAGAACTTCCAAAATAAAGAGGACCAAAAATTACCCTGAGAATATGTGCAGCACTGCCACAGACTCGGTGGCCTACACGCTGACCTGCGACCCTCACGTACAGTCCTGCGGGTTCCAAGTCAGACCTGCGTCTCACTGGGCGGACGTCCAGGTGCTGGATGGGCTGGGCTTCTTCCGCCCCAGCCTCTTCCAGCTTCTCGGGGTCCCAGCACTCCCTCCAGCTTCAAAGCCAGCAACGGTGCCTCTCTCTCCCCGACTCTTGACACTCTTCCTCGTTCCTCTTTCACTTTTGATTCCAATAGGCCCAGCTGCAGAATCCAGAACAATCTCTCCTCAAGGTCAGCAGATTAGTACCTTAGTTTCCGCTGCCACCTTCAGACTCCTTTCCCGTTTAACCCAATGCATTCACAGGTTCTGGGATTAGGGTACAGCAACCTCTGTGTCTGGCGTCATTATTTAGCCTGCCATCATGAGAGTCTTCTCATTAAATACACACGTAAATATACACGAAATACACCACAAAATTAATATTTTTGTGACAGTTCAATAATTGTCATTCAGTTGTTTTAATCCACAGAATTTATCTTTTTGTCTAAACAAAACTCATTAAAATGGCCAAATACAAGTGACAAAAAAGTTGAGGGATACAACAAACTGTACAGTATTACAAAGTAGTGGTTATCATTTTATCTGTATATATAAGTGTATAGGCATATATACATATACACAGAATTTGAACGTTAATCAAGTGGTTCTAGAAAATGAACACACAACAGAGATTCCCAGAAAGGTAATGCTTATAAAATATGGCCATGCTTATGGGGATCCAAAATCAGCCCAAGATGAGATTCCTAATAAAGACTGCACAGGTCAGAGACAAAGAGATTCTTTCTTTCCAGGTTGGCCATTCTCCCCTTCTTATTTTCTCCTCACTTTCGGCCTTCCATTGTCCATACTGAACTTCCATGTGTAGTGAAGGCCCGCTGCTGTCACGTGACCAGACCCGGCCTGAACAAGATCAAGTTACCAACCCCAGTGATACCAGTGCAGCTGCTTTTGAGGAAACCATCAAGCAAGGAAGGAAAATCAGTCACGCATTCGTCATCTAGTGTACCTGTAATTCCAGAGCAAAGGTCCTAATTCCTTCCAGGGCTGACATGCTAGCTTTGGCTTTTCAAAAATACTGTGTTTACGTATGACCACTGTCATCAGCAAGAGCCTGTGCCTGGTCCACGGCAGATTTAAAAGACAGGAATGTGGTAGTGACGATCATTTTCAGTCAGCAGAGAGATCTCTGGCCACTCCCTGAGAGGCTCCTGTGGATAGCACACTGCGAAGTCTCTGGAGTTGAACTTGAACAGCCGGAACACTTTTATCTTCACTTCAAGGGAGTATCCCAGTATAAACATGTCAATCTGGTGACAAGATGAAAGAAAGGTCACAAATACGCATTTTTGAATTCCTGCCTCCCACCTCGGTGGGGGAGTGCTCTTCTGCTGCTCATGAAACAATCTCCTTGTTTACAGACCCACCCATAAACCACTGAGTGGGCACATGCTTAGGAACAAATGTCCATTGTGTGTAAGGAAGAGGCCAAGCATAGGAACATCTCTAGACAAGCCCAAAGAAATCTGAGGAAAAAGCTGTTCAGAACAAATTAATTTAAAAAGAATGCTCACAATGAAAAGCTACAGTGTTTTCCAACCAGTTTGATCCCATTTCAAATCAATTTGTGTAAGAGTGTCAGATAATTATGCTCATTTTCTATGCAAGCAAAACAAAAGAGGCCCTTATCCATGGGGAAAATATTAAAAATTTTAATGGGGATGATTTTTTCTGGACCTAACATTTTTAATAATTTCTATTTACCTGTGATACATAACCAAAGACTTTCCTGAAGTTATCTCATTTTCCACTTGGCCTTTCTCCTGGTTACTCCTCTGTGGGAGAACCACTGCCAAAGCAAGCACCTCTGGGCAGTTGATTCACTACTGCTGAAGGCACACCCCAAAGGCCTATGTGTTTGAGTACTGTCTGTGCCATCCTTTAGTCAAACACACGCATTTCCTCTTCCTCGCTTACCTGCTCTAATCCACACGTGTCGCCCACAGAATTAAGGTGATTCATCATGAAGCTCAAAGGGTCTGATGATGTCTCTCTGGAAAACAGGAGTCTGAAAAGACTTGGAATGATCTTGTTAGTCTTCATTTGTTCATAAACTTCAGTGACTTGATACAGCATGATGAACTTCAAAGCTTCATAAAGCTTATATTCCAGAATGGCATCGGAAAAAAGGATGTTGCACATGCTTCCTCTCTTGTGATAGTCCTTAATTCCACTAAATTCAGTCCACTAAAAAATGCAGATGTGAGGCGAGGTGAATACACACATCATTGCATAACTTCACAGCACTGATAACACACGGCAAAGGTTAACAGAGGGGAATACAAGGTGTGATCAAAAAATAGTGTGTATTTAAATGAAAGAATGCTCAACAGTAAAAGACACATTGCCACTAATCCCCCTCAAATAGTCCCCGCTCCCACTGGACACACTTATCTCACTGTTCTCAATGCTTTCTGAGGCAGCTTTGGAAGTCCTCTTTCATGTCTTTAGTTACGCTGTTGTGGCTGCCCTGAAGTCCTGAATCCATTCAAAATGTTTCCCTTTCACGGTCACTTTGACTTTGGGGAAGAGCCAGAAGTCACACAGTGTCAAACACAGTGGATGAGGACACATGAGAAGATTAGGATTGCCTTTCCGCTGGGCGCCACTTGGCAGCCGTGTATACCGTACTTGTAATCACACTTTGTAAAGACACTTACAAAAGGACTCCAGAAGTACTTAGCAAGTGGCAAGCAGAATGGAGCAAGTACGTGCAAAGGAGGGAGAGTATTTAAGGGAAATTAATGGCAACATGTCATTTGCTGAAATAAAATTTTTAAAAAATTAAGTATTCATATTTTTGATCACCCCTTATAAAACTTTTTAACTGCATTTTATATCTTTTTACACTGACTTTTTATTTTTTTAAAGTTTTTTTTAAAGAGAAAAAATAAAACTAACAAAACAGAGTTTCAAAACAGGTTAGTAGAAAAGTTACAATAGTTAATACTATTGCGTATTACTGTCTTCATAGTAGTTATTCAGGATAAAGACACAGACGTGGTATCTTGTCCAAACAATATTAGCACAAACCTTTCTTTTCAACGAACTAAGAGAAATTGACTGTGTAACTACCTTAATTATCTTGTGTATAAATATATATTTTCTTTTTCCCTTTCTTCCTCTCCCCTTTCCCCCATCATAGTTTGTCTTTCCTTTTGAACAGTTTCTTCCCAATACATAGTATCTGTTGCATATTTTGGATCTCGTTCAGTTTCTCACACTAGTGAGACAATTCAATACTTTTTAAAGAACATATTTCAATAAACCAACAGAAATTAACAGTACAATTATCTTAGTTATCTTGTGTATATATAGATATATTCTTTTCCTTATTGAAAGGAAGAGTTAATGCTTAATTTTTTTTCTGATCAGTTTTGCATGCCTATATCTGATAATCTGAACTACTACATTGAAGATAACAATATGCAATATAACAACCAGTTAATTTCCCATCATCTTGTTTGAAATTGTGTATTTTTATTATTTTTTATTTATTATTCTCTTAAAAAAAAAGAAAAACCACTATACTGTGATAGACTGAATATGTTTCCCCCCAAAAGCCATATGGCGAGTGCTTAATTCCAGGGTAGTGGTGCAGGGGGTAAGGCCTTTCCTGGTGACTAGCTCCTGTGGGCGGAGCCCTCAGGGATGGGACTGGTGCCCTCATAAGAGGAGGCCAGAGAGCTGACTCGTTGTCCTCTTGCCATGGGAGAACACGGCACGAAGATAACCGAGGGGAGGCCCTCACCAAACCCCACCCTGGTGGCTCCCTCATTTCAGGCTTCCACCTCCAGTTTCTAGTATTTTGTTATAGCAGCCACTCCCACTTTTACAATAACGAGATAGTTTAAATAAAATATTTTTCCAAAAACGCATCACCCAGTAGGTAAAGTACCAAGCACATCAGTTCTCTAAAACTGTAACTTAGAATAGTTGGGCTTCCCAAAAGATATTCCAGGGGAGAACACAGCCAGGATTCTTCAGCACTCACTGCACACCAGGCAAGTTCAGAGTACCCTCCGTGTATGAGGTCATGGAGTCCTCTTGGTAACAATACAGGGTATATGCTACTCAGAGTTCTCTTTCACAGACATGAAAACTATGGCTCAGAAAGGTTAAGGGGTTTCTCAAGGGAACTGGGCTCATTCCCCTCATCCAGAATCCATGTCATTTGTTAACAGCGGGAAGAACTCCAGTCCACCGATTACATGTGCGCCACCCCACGTTATGAACCGGGTGCACTGCAGAGAGCATTCCAGAGCCCCTCGTCTGGAACCTGCACATTTTCCCAAGGAAACACAGGTGCATGATAGTCACAGGTGTAATTATAGCTTAGAACAACGCTGCTCTTCATTATTTGAAGAAGAAAAAAGAAGTAATCAACTAGCGGAAGGAGCATTTCTGCTTGCATTTCTTACTTTCCTCCCCAGAAGTGACACGCCTGATACCAGAGAAGGCCAGCCACATTTGAGCCATGTGTTCATATGCCTACTCTTTTGGTTACCGTTCCCCACCTAAATGCTCACCTGCATTTTCAACAGTTCTACACATTTACGTAATTTTCCAAACACGTTGGAACCTGTATACTTCTCAGGACCAAAACTGTATTGCTGGATCCAGTTACAACCTTGTGAAAACAACAGTTTTTCAGGAAGCTTAAAAAGAAAGTCAATGCCAACAAGGATTAGTATCTCAACATCCGTTACACACAATTTGGAATATGTTGTAGTACACACTCTTATCTCCTCTAGCAACCTTCATTTACCTGACAATAACAAGTAAGGTGAGATAAAAGGCATACATTCATCTTTTCCTTAGATTTGTGGATTACAATCTAAAGATCCTATTTCGACCTTACTTCACATGAGATAAGAATCTAAATATAGGATCATGCCCATGGAAACAATCTTTTTGAATAAGATACCTCTAGTATAGCTCATCAGACACTACTTTTAACCAAACGATGGCAGAGCACAGTGCAGCAGGGAACAGGAGGATTATATAACAAAGCCCACCCTGGTTCCAACCCAGCTGTCACTCATCAGCTGAGAGGGGATTTAGCCAGCAAGGATTATTTTCACCTCTTAGCTTTATCTTCCACTGAAATTAAAGATAATACTGTCCATTTTGCAGGGCTCTTGTTGGAGTTGAACGACATTATGTTGTACGTGAGAGTCTGATCCACTACAGTATCCAAAACATTTTCCCACGCAACTCCGCTTGTTAAGTCCAGGGCCTCTTACATGGTCTTTGCCCTCAGCAACAACCAACAGAGCTAGCACACTGCATATACTTGACAAGTATTTGCTAGGTAAGATAGAATTCATAAACACAAGTTTAAATAAAAGGCACCAAAGAAATACAATTTGTGAATCTATATATTTCTTTGCCCCTCTACCCCAGATTAGGCATACTGCACTCCAAATTTAAATTAAGATTATTTAAGAATACACTGCTATACACTGTCAAGAAAATGGTAAAGCACGTCACAGACTAGGAGTAAATACGTGCCTATCTGACAAAGTGTTTCTACTCAGAACTCTCAAAAGTCAACAGTAAGAAAATTAAACAACCCAATAAAAAGTGGGCCAAAGGTTCAGATAGACACTTTTCCAAGAAGGTAATATGGATAGAGAATAATAAGCACATGAAAAAATGCTCCACATCACTACTCATGAGGAATAAAAACTAAAAGCATAATGATACCAGTGCATACAGATCAGAATTGTTAAAAATAAGAAATGTGACAACACCAAGTGCTGGTGAGAATGTGGAGTAACCAGGGTCACTGATCCACTTCGGAAAGTTTGGCCGTTTCTTGTAAAGTACACACCTCTCATGCTGTCAGGCAATGTAACTCTTAGGTACTTACCAGAAAGAAATATAAGCTAATGTTCATAAGAATATTTAAAACAGCTTTATTCACAGTTGCTAAACACTGGAAACAACCCAGGTGTCCTTTGATAAACTGTGTTACATTCCTATAAAAGAACATCACTCTTGAATGAAAAGGGATAAACTACAAATGCACAGAACAACGTGAATGAACTGCACATGCATTTTGCTAAAGCAAAAAGGACAGATTCAAAACCGCATACTGGATGAGACTAGACTAGACTAGATGACAGCACTTATACGACATTCTGGAGAGAGTGAAATTATAGGGACAGAAACAAATTCAGGGTTGCCAGAGGCTAGAGGCCAGACAGCAACTGACTAGCAGGATATACAAGAGAAGCTCTGGGGTGGTGGTTACATACTGTATGAATTTGCTAAAAAGCTCCTGACTTCAGAGTAAAACAGTGAATTTTACTAGACCACCTTATTTACAAAGAGCAGATGACAAAAAAAGATGGGGCATTGAAAAACAAACAAACCCGAGTATGACGTCTTTCTGAGGTGGATTTGCAAGCTGGCCTAAGAGACACAGGGCTGAGTTAAATGACCTCCCAAAGTTCCCCCAATCTCCCCAGAGAACCGCGGGAGCTTTCGAGCTGCAGTCCCCGTGCACAAGCCATGTCCTGTGTGTCCAGGGAGAACGCATACCTTAACAATGTCCTTTTCCTTCATCCAGGACGGGAAAGAAAGGCCCTGGCTGAATATCTGAAACAACACCGATCTCAGAGCATCGTAATTATCTCTCTTCACTTGTCGAACACATTTAATATGGTGTCGCCAGAACAGCTCTTCATAAGCCTATTAGCACAAAAAGAGAAAGTTTTAATTAAATCCACCGGACAAGAGAATAAGAAAACAAATTCAAAGAACACACTGAAAAAGTGTTTTCAGTGAGGCGTCCCTCCCATCAGAAATGATAAATTAGCACTATAACTGTGTATAATTTTAAAGTGACTCCCACATGTAAGATCGGCATCATCCTGTTTTAGATGACAAGTCCTGGAAGAACACGGCAGGTCATTTTGGTTGATAATGGACATAACACAATCACAATGAAAAGTCCTATCTATTTTTAAGGTCATGCTAAACAGTTCTTGAAATGCACTCTTTCTCCCTCTTTTTTGTTTTTGCTAGTGACAAGATGGGGCAGCACTTTTGGAAGTATTTACCAAAATCAGTCCAGTGGAAAATTCTAAAGCTCCTCAAAATATTTACGTGAGGGTGCTTGACCCTTCCAGGAAGAGGTTCCCCCGCACGTGCAGATGTTTCACGGGCCTGGTGCGGGGAGCTGAAAACACAACGCTCGGGCTTACAGACCTAACTCAGGTACTGATTCCTCAAAGGCCCAGGCTCTAGAGCAAAGGCCAGGCCAACCTCCAGCAGCCGCTGGCTTCTGAGCCACAGTGTTCCCCGCACCCTTTGGTACCGCTGATCTCTAGACTTACTAAAGCGGAGTGGAAAGTTTCCTGATTTTGACAGACAAAGTCTCTATCTTTCCATGACTTCTATAAACAGACACACCTTCCTCATCAGCTTGGCATGGGGTGTTTCTCCTTTCCATTCTCTTGCGCAATAACTGAGCAAATGAACTTCTGCCTCCACGCTGAGGTTCCCTAGACCAAATCAAAAATAAAAGGCAGTTCATTTTCCCATCCCCATCCCTCTTGACCCTTCTTTCTCCCCTAAAAACAAGGAAATATACATAAAATGTTTACTTTTGAATTTCCTCTGCAGATATCCAATCCACCTGAAAAGTAAAGGAAACAACACTATCAAAAGTCTGCACGGAAGAGCAAGCGTATTTGTGAAATTTGACGGGGATGCAGTGACGTACCATTTCAGCCGGTGTCCTAAATACAAATGCAGCCTCCTGAAGTAGCACAGGGTAGCTACCAGCAGCGACACGGCCAGCATCACAGAGCCCCTGGCTATGCGCCAGGCAGTATCTAGGGCCTGGCTTGGAACTAGTGTCCAGGAGTGAACTTGGTCACTTCCTATCAAAAACAAACAGAAAACCAAAATGCCTATAGCAATTAAATAAGTCTCCTGTAAGAAAAAAAATATACCTTGAATCATTTTGCTTATCGAGTATCGATCATTGATTTAAATATTTTAAAGTATGCAAAACTTCAGTCCAAAAATTAAAGCAACGTCTAGTTCTTCCCATACTCAGTGTCCTATAAGGACATCTTTGTAGCACAAAATCAAAGAGGGGTAAGGAACAAAAACAGTAAGGACTTCAGAATCCAGACTTTACTACTTCTTTCCTAGCTGTGTGGCTGTGGTGACGTGACTCCTCTTACCCTGTATTTTCTGGACAGTAAAACGAGGGTGAAAGCACTGACCCTGCTGGGGGAAGGCTGACACGCTGGGCAGCAGCACACAGCCGGGCTCACACGTGGTTCCTGCTGGGCACCTGCTGAATGCACGCAGTCACAGGGACTCGATTCGGCCTAGCTACGCTGCTGGCGATGAGGCCAGCGGCCTCTAGCCACCCACTTCCGCTGTACTTTTGGATCATGACTGGTCACAGTATATGGCATCATTTCAGTTACACAGAACGAGTGACCCAAAACAGCAGGAACACAGATGTCACTACCAGAAAGTAAGCCACCAAAAAGGGAAGTCAGGAGATAGATCCAGACACGCTGCTTCTGATATACACCAATTCCTGATCTCACAAGGGATAAACTAATAAACAGACCTAAGAATTCACATAGGGCACTTGCAAAATTTTGCTGTGTTCGGTAGATTCCTAATTATATTCCATGTGAACATGCAAAATGCTGAAGTGCAAATGAGGAAGAGGGCTTCTGAGAAATGGCCAAACCTCCTGGGGTGTGTTGCGAAATAATTTCCCCCGCAGCATACAGTTTAGTAAAATTCCAGTGACCAAACACAGTAAAAGCCTTGTCGACATGGACTCTGCAATCCCAGCATTTTTATGATCGGGCTATTTGATGTACACAGGCACTCTCAATAAAAAAGTAACTTACCAACAAATACACAAAAAAGTATTACCAGCAAATTAAGAAAACATATTCCCAGTTACTTGAAAGGACAATTCAAACAAATGCTTATCTATTTAGAATAGTTAATTAGCTATTCAAATCATATTTACTACTACCTTGAAATTTAGTAAACCTTTTTATATTTAAAAATATAAAACTCTCCTGCTTTTACAGGTATGATTTATATTTTTATTAATTTAGATGGCTTTCACAACTTTGAAACTTCTGAAACAGGCAAATACTTTTCGCATATTCTGCAATTCATGCAAGAATTAAAATTGCATCTGTGTGATACATAATTTCATTTATTGTAGCTTTAAGATTTTCTAGAGAAATGGAACATTATAGGCGGATATGGTGGCATATGTTTGTAATCCCAGCACTCTGGGAGGCTGAGGCAGAAGAGTCACAAGTTTAAGCCAGCCAGAGTAATTAATGACTCAGCAGAACCTGCTACTAAAACAAACAGCTGCACATGAAGCTCAGTATGAAGGCTCTAGGTTTAATTCCCTATAGTACACAAAAGGAAAAGAAAGATGGAACATTATGCATCATTGTATACTTTTTTTATCTGGTTCAGGCTAGGAAGGCCAGGGAACATAACCATGCGAGCTGAGTGAGCACCAGGGAGCCAGCTGTCCGTGGGTGGGAGAGGGCTGTGGGGTGCATGCAGGAAGAGCGCGACTTCTCCAACAACTGAAATAGTTACAATCTGAGCTGCCTGCCTGGCTGCCCCTGGGCTAAGCATTCTGGAGGGATCTTCTCATTTCCTCTTCTGAGCCACACTATGCAGCGACAGTAAAGGTGGCCCAGAGTCTGACAGTGAGCCCTGCTGGTCCTCCACACAGCAGCATGGGGTTGGGGACAAACGGCTTCACTTGGCTCAGCTTCGGTCTGCAGACCTGGGGATGACATCAACACACGCGGAGCTGGGACACAGCGAGCGCTCAGTGCACGCCTGCTTTTGTCATCGTGGCATGTCACCACACAGGAGGCACAGCAGTACCCACCTCTCGGAGCCACTGTGGGCCTCATGGAAATACTAGGAAAGTGCTTAGCCCCATGTGCTCGCTCCAAAGGTACCCAGTAAATGCTAGTAAGCCACTGTATTCTTACTACTGCCATCACCTTTATTTTGCAGATGAGAAAAATGTCAAGGGGATAAAAAAGGTTAAATAATTGCGTATGGGATTGAGCCAGTAAGTGGCACAGCTAGAATTCAAAGAGGATGGATGGAACACTAGAAGCTGCCTGTCTTACCCCTTGGCTGTGCTATCTCTGAATTACGGAGTTGAGTAAATCTTCAGACCAGTGCTGCTACTGCAAAGAGAATTAACACTCTTTTAAAAGAGAAATTTGAATTCTCCTGCTAGGGCCAATAACTAAAAAAAGAGAAGAAGCCTCACACAACAGTCTCATGATGACAGTTTTGATGATCTCCCGAGTGAAATCCCATTTCTCCAAACGCAGCAGAAAGAGGGTAATGCTTTGGACATCAGAAGGTTCTGAGGGTCCCCCCCAGTTCCTGCCAGGGAGAATTCTGTAGCTGCCAGCCGAACTTCCTGTCCTTTCCCCAGGAGAAGTGGGCACCGCCTGACAGGCCCCTGGTGCTTGGTGACCGGGACTTGGTGAAGAAGAAAGAGCGGGAGGGTTCATCTCCACAGGCTCAGTCATGCCACGTAAGGAAAAGAACCAAAAGGAGCGTTCATGGGGGCAAGTTTGGCGAAAAACAGTCTTTAGGAAGCCAACTTGCAAGAAGAAGCAGGAAAGAGAGGTGCTGCCCGGAACTGTGCATTTTGTGCCTGTGAAGAGACACAAAAAGTGAGGTTTCCTTTTTATCCTTTTGGGCTGGACACTTGGGAGGAGGCTGACACGAGCATACAGGGCAATGCATTTCTGTCATACCAGGAAACAGATTAACAAATCTCACACATCCCCTCAACCTCCAGGATCAACGTGAGCTGACCCTGACCCACACATCAGAAGAAACGGGGCTTTGGTAGTTAAGACATTCTTGGGGAATGACTCTGGGCCTCCTAAAATCAACCTGTGAATATCTGTAACTAAAATCTGATCTGTGATCACTCTAACTATACAGAGGAGACACCTCTGACTACAACTACAAAAAGGCACTGTTTTCTGTGGTAAAACTCTAATTCATTTTTTTTCCATTCTCTACAACATATCAAAGCTGAAGTATTTCAAACACTAAAACAGGAACCAAAAGCAAAAGAAAAAAAAACCCTAAAAACAAAACTAAAGACACTGAACAGCCGGAAACCGAACGATCATGTATTCAGATCTGCCCTACACCCTGGGGCTCCCAGTGGCTGGAACCTGTTTCTCACAGGGAAACTCAGTAGCATCTGCTGTTCCTCCAGATCTTCCAATGCTGCTCCGGGTTTAGGACGGATTCCCCTTATTTTTTATTTTTCCATGGACTGCCACAGTCTTTAACCTCATCCACTTCCTCTGCAGTTATTCACGGCACAGCACCACAACCATTTGTGTTGGTCAGCTTCTTACTACTGTAACCAAATACCTGAGGCAGCGATTTGGAGAGGACATACTTCTTTGGGCTCACAGTTCCAGAAGTTTCAGTCCATGGTTGGCCAGCTTCACTGCTTTTAGGCCTGTGGCAAGGCAGGAATATCATGGCAGCCAGGAAGCAGAAAAGGAAGAAAAGATCTGGAGAGGAAGGCCCACCCCCAGTGACCCACTTCCTCCAAATAGGCACCATCTCCGCCTCCTATCAGCCCATTCAGCTGTGAACTCATCAACTGATCAATCTATCTGATGAGGTCAGCACTATCGTGATCCAATCACCTTTCCAGGCCCCACTTCTAAACATTACTGCATTGGAGATCAAGCCCTTAATACATGAGTGTGGTGGATTATGGTCAACTTGTAACACCCAGCTGAGCTGAATCAGCACGGTGCTGGGTGTGGAAGGCCCACCTGAGGACTGTGGCCAACAGCATAAATGGAGAACTGGAAGGGAAGATGGCATGTTGCTGATTCTCCTAGAGAAGCTTGTCATGCTGGTTTTCCAGTGTGATGTAGACTCAGCTGTTCTCATCGTCAGAGGAGCATAGATCCTCACTGTTACTGAGGTCGGCTGTGGTTTTCTTTGGGGGAGCTCTAGTCCTTATCTTGAGCATCACTTCCGGGCTCCACTGCAGATCTCTCAACCTGCTGACACTGATACTTCACCCCACGGGCACAGACTTTTTAACTTCCACTACTCACCTTTGGGTCTTCCCAGTGCAGATCCTCGATACAGACTTGCATGGGACATTGTCGTGGGTTCTAGGCCTCCAACTGGACTTGTGGAAGACATTACCAAGGATCCAGGCCCTCAGCTGGATTGTGTGGGTCTCTAGTGTGTGGACAGATCTCCCACACTCTTCTGCATTTGACTCTTTGGGTGAATATTATAAAATAATCCTATAAATTATGTGTCCTGTATTAAACCTATTTCCTTGACATCTGAACTATAACAATGAGGCTGTGAGAACACTTCATATTTAAACCACGATACCATGGCACTTTCTCCACCCACATCAACAAAATCAACTGCATTCAGCCCAATGACTGTTTCTTACGCAAGCAGAGGTGGCGTATCAAAGACTACTGAGTGGGCCGGGGAAGGCAACATCAAATCTGAGCTAGTGTGGAAAAGATGATTTAATTTAAAATGGTGCGGTAGCAGAGGGAGGAAAGAAACACACAGTAAAAATCTCTTTGTCAGGCACAACAGCACATGTCTACAACCCTGACGCAGGACGCTGGGGCAGAAGAATTGCAAGTTTGGGGCCAGTCTGGGCAACTTAGTGAAATCCTGTTTCAAAATAAATAAAATGGATTGCAGATGTAGCTCAATGGTGGAGCATCCCTAGGTTCAACCCCAAGTACTAAACAGTATCCCTTTGTTTAAAAAATTTCATGTAAAAAAGTGTTTAATAAACCACAGATATTTCTGTCTGCTACAATTCCATATTATGGTTAGAAAAAAATGTCCTCTTATTCTGTGAAGGGGTGCGGTCTAAAGACTTTCCAACTGTTTGGATTTTCTGTATTAATTCTGTTCAATTAAGAAAGAACAGTCCTACTTGGTAAAATATTAAAGGGAACACGACAAGATCAGTATCACTGGGGAAGAGAACCACAAAGTGGAAGGTTTTTATCTTGAAAGCCATGACCAGTGTGGCACTCAACTGTAGCTTGTCATGCAATCTACTTAAGCCATTGCACCATCCCCCCAGACGGGCTGCTCTCACCCAGGCTCCTATTCAACCGAAAGGATCCATAATACACTAAGAAAGTGTTCCTGTCCACCACAGGGAGGCTGCGCATGTGTGCACTTTTCATAACATCACAGGTCAAGAATGAAGAAAAGTTCTTTGCCAATTTTATTGGTAGTTAAAAGACTTAAAAAACTCAGCAGTCACCTTAGAGGTATTTGCAGGCCTGCCAGGGAGACAATCACGAATACACTCTTCTGCATTTGACTCTTTGGGTGAATATTATAAAATAATCCTATAAATCCTATAAATCCTTCATTCTTTCTGCTACTACATCTTGCAGGAATGTTAAAGGCACCCCATCACTTTAAGGTCAGTTTAGTTTTCTGTGTGTGGGGGGGGTTTCCTAAACCCACCCAATGATAAAAAAAGAAGAGGATGCAACAGGCTGCTGTCAGAGAGGAAGTTTTTATTCCTTCCCTAGGAAAGGACAGAACTCTAGGCCCACTTCATCCAGCCATGCAGACTCTCCAGCCAGGGAGAGAAAATGGATTTTGCAGAATGAGCAAAACTTCTTGTCTCCATTCTGCCATTTTCTACCTTCAGGACCTTGGACAAATCACTTAGCCTAGAGACCCCAATAAGTCCCCAGATGCCCAACACAGGATTGGCCTGCTTATCACTTTTCTTTAAACAAAAGAATACTATCCAAACACAATCCATTCCGCTGAGTGCCTGCTACAATCTCCCCCACCATTTTGTAGCAGTCTACTTCCTTTTCCAGAATGTTTCTCTTTTTATTGCTCAAAATATGTCGTTATTCTATGAACATAGATCAGGCTCCTCTTGCAGATCAGGCACTAGGCCAAAAGCTGATGCCACAGCTACAAACTAACAGACTGGATTCTGGTACTACTGACACACAGACTGGCCCAACTGAGACCTCCAGGAGAAAGCAACACAGGTGGACGAGCAGCCTAACACAGGAAGTGACTCTGCCCAGGTCAAGGAAGGCCTTGCTGGAAGGAGGCTGAACTAGGACCCACGCTGGCAAGGCTGGGTGCTGGCCTAGAGATCCTGGGCAAGACGCCAACATGTAACTGAAGAGCGAGGAGAGGCCTTGAAGAAGTTTAAGAAGGGGCTTCTGGGATCATACCTGTGACCTCGATTTGAACTGTTATTGCCTGGGGTCCGGAAGAAGTCTGATTCCTCTTTCATAAGACAGCCTCTTACATCTTTCCCAGAAGGACAGACGGCCTTGGGATGAAGGGACTTGGGTCCCACTGCAGTCCGGGGCTGGATTCCACCCAGGCACGTGGGGCAGAACTGGTCCCTGCTCCGGCACACCCTTAGCTCGTCGTTCACAACGCAGGCCAGTCCCGTGTATTCGTGATTGTCTCCCTGGCAGGCCTGCAAATACCTCTAAGGTGACTGCTGAGTTTTTTAAGTCTTTTAACTACCAATAAAATTGGCAAAGAACTGGCACTGGCTCAGCTCTGGCAAGGGTCTCCTTCTGGCAGAGCAAGAGATGGTATTCCAAAGAGGAAGGCAGAGAGAATGCTGTCTTAATTTGCAGTGGACCTGGGCATCTGACAAGCTGTCACATGAATGCTTTGTTTTTGAGGTGAACAAAGCAACCCAAGGAAAATGAGAAGTCTGAATCTGAACCCCATGTTCTGAAGGAAGGTCAGTTCCCTCTGAACTAACTGCATGCCTGCCTTCCCAAATCATTCTCTCCCAAGAATGTAAATAATCAGGAACACCAACTTCAAAATTCACTCACTTCCATCACTTCCACTCCACATTTTTCTCTCTCCCTTTTGCTCAACCACATGACACTGTCTGGGGGTCTCTTCATCATCCTGGTCCCTCATCTGAACTCATTCCACTTTCAAAGTGAGGCCCCAGGTAGGAACACAACATGCCGGTCTGACCCCAACAGGACAAGGTTCAGTAAGATGACCACCTTTGCTCTGAATCAGCGGTCAGCGAGTGTTCTATGAAGGATCAGAGGTAAGGATTTTAGGCTCTGTGAACCATACGGTCTGTCCCAACCACTCAACCCCACCCTTACAGCAGGAAGGCAGCCAAGGTAACACTGCAGAGCTGTATTGCAATAAAACTTCATTTATAGACACTGAAATCTGAATTTCATTTATTTTCATGTCAAGATAGGGAATTCTTTAGATTTTCTCCCCAACCATTTCAAACTGTAAAAACCATTCTTAGGTCCTAGGCCAGAGAAAAACAAACAGCAGGCCAGATTTGGCCCTTGGGCTGTGGCTTGCCAAACCCTGTTCTGGATGGCATATTGAGGTCCCTGCAGCCTGGGGCTTATATCAGGGTCGCCTACCTGCAAACAAACACCAACCAAGAGGCCACTCACTCATATTCTGCCTGCTGTCAACTTGAAGCCCCGTGGACCTATGCTGGAGTCCTATCTTCTGAAGGGCAAGAGGGGCAACTGTCCTTACATTTCCAGGCAGAGAGACTGTCCTGGGGGTCAGGCCTCCCAACTCAACCTCTCTCCCTTCCCGCCCCTCTGAGGATGACAGACAAGTGACTGGCAGGTTCAGAGCATCCCAGGCCTACTCAGCTCATCCCTCCTGTCTTCCCCAGATCTGCCTAGAGGGAAGGAATCCTAGCCTGCTCCTCAGTAGGGAGGCCAGGCATTGCAGGACTGAGTTCAGCTGAGGTACAATGTGCAGCCCAGCTGACCACACAACTAGGACATGTAGATTTTATCTGTCATTGTGCTGCCTCATTAGTGATTTCTTGAACCTCTGAATCATGTGTGAACCTTGCACCTCACCATGTGGGAAGGGCAGCCAGGGCGATCAGGTCATGTGTGCAAGTTCTGTGCCTCAAGACCCAGCCAGGACCTGACATGCTCCCTGCTTGATTTCATGCAGTCCTTCAACATTAAAGCTTCTCCACTCTGCTGCAAACTGTTCATGAGCATGTTGACGAAAAATACACTCGGGGGCAAGCCACTCTTCACTTTTGCTATGGTGGTACAATTTGCCCATTATTCAGTCATTTGGGTGCTGTTGCTAATGGTTACTAATCCTTCTAATTGGCTTCCCTTCCCCAATTCTATTTTCCACTCTGTAGCTAGTATGGGTTGGTATTTTTTTTTTAGATAGTCGATGGATGTGTCATCGCCTATTTAAAAAAATCTTTCCGTGGCTTCTTGTATTTGTTGCAAAGATCCACCTCGGGGCAGCCTGACATGAGCCGGAGAGGCCCCTGATGAGACGTGTGAAAGGTACAGAAGGTCTGTCATCTGTCGTACCAGCCTAGCCAGAAGCCTCGGGACTGACTCTTCTGTAACTAAGAATACTAGTGCCAGTCAGGGCTGCGGCCAAGGCTCACCCTGAAACCCCAACCAGCCCAGGACCAACTGGGATCTGTCCCACCGGGGATCAGTGTGATCTCCCTGATACTTCCCAGCCTACCTCCCCATGTCCTTGACCTTTCTCCTCTCAGGGATCCATCGGCCTTTGGCCTTGAAGACATGCTCTCCTACAAACGAAACCAGTGGCTTCAAACACAAACCCACCAACAGGACAGTGCAGTGCTACTCAAAGTCTGCGGAGCAGTAACATCAGTATGACCTCAGGACTTCACAGAAATTCAGGTTCTCAGGCCCCTCTGAAGGGGAACCTGCCAGGATCCCCAAGCCATCTGCAAGCACATGGATGGCTGAGTGGTACTGTTAGGGACGGAATCACACTGGCTCCCCTGTGGATTTTCTTTTTTTTTTTTTTGGTTTTTCTCTGGTACCGGGAACCGAACTCACGACCTTGCGCTTGCCAGGCAGGCACTTTGCCGCTGAGCTAAATCCCCAGCCCCTGGATTTTCTGATTTACTGGGCTGGGCCCAGGGCTCTCTTTTCCATGTCCCCAGGAGAGTTCAGTCTACTGCCACTGTTGAAAAGCTGCTAGAGCAAGGGTCCCCTGTCCCTGGCCGATTCTGTTACCTCAAACACATCATCAATGCCAATTAATTTCCACAGTTGTCATTAGGAGAAATCAAGCCCGAGAGAGAAAAATCACTCAAGGAGTGCAACTCCAAGTGAGTGCTGCTTCTGTTCTGTGTTCCTTTCCCTCCCATGTGAGGGGCTTTCTACTCATCAGCTGTTTCTCCGTGGTGGGAGCCATGCTTGCCTAAAAACGAACTTTTCTGAAATTAGTAACAGAGGAACATGGCTGTTCACGTGGCCTCCAAGGAGGGCCCAGCTGCTCCTGGGTTGTCCGGAACTTCAGCCTCACGTCCCGGAACATCTCTCAATCCCAAGCAAGCTGGAAGGCTGGTGCCCACTCCCAGGCCTCCCCTGCTCTGCCTCCAGGTCCTCCCAGAGCTCCTCCCACCCGGCCCCGCTCTATCTATACTCTTCCCTCTGCAGCATCCTTCCACCCACAGCTCCTGCCTCAAACGTCACTTCTCTGACCCTTTCCCGACCCTCAGACCTGAGCAAAACCCTTTTGCCTCCTGCACAGCACACGCTGTCCTTTTCTCAGCCCTTGTCACAGTTTATACAGTTGTGTTTGTGGCTGACTACTGCCTGTCTCCCTCCGCAGACAGTAAACATCTTACGGACTAGGCCTGTGTCTGTTTCCTCTCTCCTTTCTCTGGGCCTAGGCACAAAGAAGACAGTTCATAAACATCTGCTGAATGAATGGAATGAATTTGTGTGGTCAGGATCTAGTTGCTGTGTCTCCGTGTCGGAGACTGCAGCCCCGGGATCCCATCTCTTCTGCCATAGACCGAGAACCCTAGTGCCCGCTGGGCACTCCCATAAAGGCTCCGTGCATCCGCCTTGGGCACCAGTACAGCTGTGCGAGTGGACACTGGCAGGAAGAATGGTCACCAGGAGGGGTGAAGCCCTCCCTTCCCTCCTCCCTCACAGTTGCAGTCAAGGCGTGACGTGGCGGGTGTCTGGGGCCCCCACGCCACAGAACCCAGCCCAGCCCTGGGGAGCCACCTCTGTGCTTGACCTTGGACTTGCTCCTGACTCCACATTCCTACTCCGAACAGTCGCCTCTACCTCGGTGGTCCTGTCTGGCTTTTGATGTGCATGTCCGAAACAGTGGGTTTTCTCCTCCCTAATTACACCAGGCAAGAACAAAGCAGGAAGTGAGAATGTGAAGTGGCCACCTGGTGGGGTGTTTTCCAGGTAGTGGGAAGAGGAGGCAGCTGAGGGGCTGGCTCTGGAGAGCCAGACTCCGGACCTCAACTTCCTCTCCTTTCAACCGACCGGAGGCGGCAGGGCCACTAACCACGCCTCGCCTTTGTTCTCCAAAGTCCTCTTCATTTTACAGCATTTCAGAGTTCTGTGCGAGGGTAGTCATGGTGGAGCACAAGGCTCCAGATTTGAGACTAACTGGCTGTGAGATAAACTCAAAGCTAGTGCCACGGAAGAGATGCCTGCAGCACACCCAGAAGATACAGAAGCTGGTGACAAAGCCAGCAAGTCCCCTGACCCTCAGTGGCTCCCGCGTGCTTCTGCCAACGTCCTAAACCAGAGGGCCTGAAGGCGAGTCAGGGAAGAGCCTCCTCACAAGCAGCTGCACAGAGGTGACCAGTTTCTAAAGCAGGCAGGAGGAAGAGAAGAAGAAGGGGAAGAGATGAAGAGGGAGAGGGAAGGAGAGGAAGAGCTGCACCTCCACGTTTTACCTGCTCCAAAACGTGAACGAAGGCATCAGCGGGGTATATGTGGGAGACGGCGCTGGAATAAGAAAGTGTGAAAAACAAGCCAGGCCCAGGACACGCAAGTCCGCTAGCTATCAAGACAACCAGCTAGCACCCAAACCTGAGCTGAGCAAGTATTTAAGAAACAGGAATATACCACGGATAAAACTCATCAAGTAAAGGCTTTCTTAGGCCAAGTGATTTTTATCTGCAGATTTCAGAGGAACTCACACACCCAAGTCTTGCACTGTCCCAGGTACAAGATTAAGGGACCCAACATTCGTGGTAGTAAGTCCACTCGCTGTTTCTGTTGCAAGCTGAGCAGCTGGTTTTCTCCTTCGCTACAAACTGAACTCTAAGTTCACCTTGCAAACGCCAAGCAAAGTGACAAACAGCCGGTCTCATCACTGACATCAGTGTCGACTGGCACCGCATATCTAGACGCAGCTGATTACAGTCAGCCTGTGTGGGCCCCAGCTTGCCATCTCTTCCCCTTTCCTATCAGCCACTCTGCTCACGGCTCAACCCACCCAAGTGTGCGAGTCAGAGGCACTCAGTTTTTCCCCGACTTCAGACAGTTGCCAGGCAAGTTGATGCCTTCTTGTCACAGATCAAAAACACCTCCCCGAAGTGCCAAGCATTATTCTATCACCTAGGGATAGAGTTTCTCATCACCAGGTAGTAAACAATTTTAGTTCTCTTCTTTTTGAGTGTTATAGCTCCAGTCCACCTCCACTCCTGAGACACTTAGGGACTGGTTTACGCCTGCTGAGGCCATCCTGACGACAGGAGCTCATCTCCACCACGGTGGGACAGCAGCGGGGTAGCATGTTTCTTTAACAACCCTTAACTTTTTTTTTTTTTTTTTTTTTTTTCCCGGTACCAGGAATCGAACTCACAACCTTGCACTTGCCAGGCAGGCACTGTGCCACTGAGCTAAATCTCTACCCCTTAACAACCCTTAACTTTTAATAACAGGCTGCTTCTCTCTGCATTGAGGGATAGCTCTCTTGAGAAAGTGTCTTCCAACTACATGATTACTCGCCCTGCTAGAAGATGAACCCTAATATCCATTAAAATCTAACTGCAGAGCAAGTGAAGAGCTAATATAGTTTTTTAAATTATGGTGTCAACTCATCCAATCGTGTCACACAGACTGAGCATTACAGTCACGTGATAAGTCAGCAACAAGAGGTTTACTATGAATTCTTAATTTAGAGCTCTAGCGGGCACAGCACTTTATGTGGTACAATTTGGGGGATTTTTATTTCCTGGAAATCCCAGCAACAATACTAACAGACAACGGTGCTTCGTTTCCTAGAAATGAACATAAAGGTTTGAGCATTCTCTTAATTTAAATATGACAGCACCTGTCTATTCTGGCTCCAATTAAATGGGGAGGTATGTCTAGAACAGAAGGTTAATGGAAAATAAAATGGAGTATGTCCAGAACAGAAGGTTAATGGAAAAATGTAAACATGTAAAACCTTTTCTTTGTTGATTTATTGAAAGAAATATTTAAATGTACTTCCATTAAATTAATTACAAATCAAATACGCATACCACCTCAGTTTTGAAAACACATCGTCTTGCTAAGTAACCAAACCGTCATCAGACCACTCACACGAACAGGAGAGAAGAATGAGCTGTGGGTGGGATATACTAGTCAGTGATGCATGTGACAGTTAAGTACAGACTCTCATGGCCACATACAGGGAAGCACACATGCATAGGTAGCTTTATCTCAGCAACAAAAACTTCATTATGACCTCTCCTCTTCGTCGCACATTCTGCAATGATTCTGTATCAGGGAGTGGTGCCATGGCCAGTGTCCCAGGGGTCAGCACTCCAGTGCCCTGTGCTAGTAACACTTGAGAAGGCACTCACCCCTCCTACCACAGGGCACTAGAAAAGGCCTTCTAGAGCCAGGTAAAAACGTCATTTTCAACTTAGTAACTGCACCAGGCAAGAGTGTTTACCTAAAGAAAATACATGGGTCCAACAAGAGAGACTCACAAAAATGTGTAAGCTTAAAAGTGGGCAAATGCATAGCAGAAAAACATCAACTATGGACCCTACGGTTCTAAGCATTCTGCTCCGCATATGTTTAATTGCAGTGATTTTTCTCCTCTCAGCCCTCAAGCGACTTTTAAAGGAGGAAAATATTTCTAATCGGTACCCATGCGAAGCACTGCCAGTCACTCAAGCCAGCACCCTCTACTCGGGGGGCAAAGACCCAGCAGGCACCTGTTCTACATCAAGCTCCAGCTCTCAGCACATTTTTGCCAGGCAGTGTCAAGGAGCAAGTGTGTGCACCCCGGTGCCTCTCACTCCTCCAACATCTGCCTAGTCCCCACGAACACAGAGGTGCACACCGGGAAAGCTCACCCGCCTGCCTAGCGACCACCTGGGATTTCTGTGGGAGCAGGCCCAAGACTCCGGATGAGGGGCCAGAAACATCTGCTCCCTGCATAAACTCAGTCATGCTTGAAGGGCTTGGCAATCAAGGAAACCACAATTCTGAGGACCACACCTTTTAACCGGCAGAAAAGCCAAAGCTGGTGGGTGACCCTGTCCAACTCTGCATCGCTTGGTTTCTCAGAATGGGGGTGAACATAACAGCAACTTCACAGTATCAGGAAATGACAACACCAATAGCAGCAGCGAACATCTGAGTACTTGGTGAGCCAAGAACCATCAGAACAACTTTGCACAGAGTAAGTGAGCGAGGACAGAAAAAAAATACTAGCCTATATGTTATTCTGAAATTCTGGCCTTAGAAGAGGACTGCCAAAGAGAACTCGGAGCTTATTCCACAGGACAATACAGCTGCCTCTGCCTTCCAGACGGGTGATGTTGTCCTCTTCCGGCTTTGGGGCCGTTCACTAAGTGGCCCTTGAAGCCACCTTCCCTGTCCAAAATTCAGATCCTAACACTGTTTGCCCAGCAGTATCATAAGACAGAAGTTTAGTCGTGACTCTCAGTATCAAAACACTTCTAAAAACAAATCACAAAAACCACTTTCTGTCCCTAGCTTTTCTGTGGGTTTTCTTCTGTTGCTACCCTTTTGTTTTTTATTGTCAAGTACTACTTGGTATCACTTGCTACTATCTTAAAAGCTAATCTATGCCTCTCTTACCCAAATAAGGGTAGACGTTTCAAAAGCTGTGTCTGTCCTAGCTTGAGCAACTGATTTTAAAACTGCTGGGCTTTGTTTTGTGATTTCCCCCGCTAAACATAACCAGCAAAGAAGGGAAACTATGCACCTATATCCTCAGAGGATATGTTCTGGAGGAAGAAGTTTTCCATAATCTGATCCTTGAATCACATTCTTCTTCTGTTGCACACCAAGCACAGACCCCACAGGCTGAGGCAGAGGAAAGAATTCTCTCCCGGGCTTACAGCGCTGGCACACCTTGAACTTGGTGCACATAGAGGAAAACTCTTGGCAGTTTTATATTAAGCCCACAGTAGGCACTTTTCTGCCTTCCAAACCAGCTTTTTCCAGCTGTGCCCCTACCATGTGCAAACTGCCTTTCTCTGCCAAATGAAGGCAGGGAGAAGGGGAGAAAATACCATCATAAAGAGTTCAAATGAAAACACCCACAGGAAATATTTGGCTAACTCCATAATAACGCAAGGTGCAGAAAGGTTAAAAAATGAGTTCACTCCCCAAACTTTTCAGAGTGGGAGGTAACACGGGACTTCCACACTGAGAAGCTTGCAGAGCTGCGAACGTGGTTGTGACTCCTACCCAGACTCTCCAGGGCAGTGAGGTCCAGACCTCCCGCGCTGACTCCCAACCCCAGAGCCTGCTGAGCGAACGAAGAGCTCCTGCTGGGCCGAGAACGGAGACTCACACGCACCCCCGGGCCCCGCCAACTTCCACTCCCGCTCGCGAAGTCACGATGGGCTCGCACCCCGGGCACGGCCGCCGGGACGTGGCCCACCAAGGCGAGAAGCAGCGAGCCTCGTGCCCCCGGGGCTGGCACGGAGGCCAGGGCACAGGGGTGCAGGGGACCACGCTCCACCGGCGCGGCCGTCGGCGGGAGGACCGGGTCACCGAGCGGGCGCGGAC